>NW_019268574.1:248478-278118 GCF_002738365.1 Cucurbita moschata
TTTTCTTTCTTTAATTCGTTTCTTTGTCGTTATTCGGATTGCTCCTTCAATACCCTTGTTTATGTGTTGAGTGTGCTGTCTATTCACTTTGAATTGCATTGTCTCACATCCCAATTTGTTTTTTTGGAGTGTGATTTGTGTGTGCTCAATTGTGAGGGTGAGTTTGTAAGGGAGTGACACATTGCTTCGAGTGTTGAGTGCTAAACACGAGTGAACTACATTTACTGAGTTTGTAAGGGAGTGACACATTGCTTCGAGTGTTGAGTGCTAAACACGAGTGAACTACATTTACGAGGTTTGTAAGGGAGTGACACATTGCTTCGAGTGTTGAGTGCTAAACACGAGTGAACTACATTTACGAGTGAATACAGGGAGTGACACATTGCTTCGAGTGTTGAGTGCTAAACACGAGTGAACTACATTTACGAGTGAATACAGGGAGTGACACATTGCTTCGAGTGTTGAGTGCTAAACACGAGTGAACTACATTTACGAGTGAATACATGTGAGGGAGCGCTTGTGAGGTCCTTTTTTTTTCTTTTACCTTTCTTTTGTAGCATGGAAAATCCAGACGACAATACTAACATTACTGATGCACGATTGAGAGAAGCACAACAACGAACCATGGAAAGACTAATTCGAGGAATAGAAGAGTTGACTGATCGAATAGGAAGATTGGAGATTCAAAATCAAGCACGACAGAGGATTCCACAACCTACGCCCTCAACCGATACATATGAAGGCGACAATTTTGATCACCACGAGGATAATCCACATGTGGTTGGTCCTGGCTTGATGCGAGGGAGAGACCATGGAAGAAGGTATCATAATTTACAACAACGACTTCCTTATGATGATAGAATTGATCGTAACGTGGGGAGCATCAAATTAAAACTTCCCAAGTTTTATGGCAAAACCGATCCAGAGGAGTACCTTCAATGCGAGAAAATGGTGGAGTCGGTGTTCAACTGCCATAATTTTAGTGATGAAAAGAAGGTACTGTTATGCATTTCTCAATTCAAACAATATGCTCAAATTTGGTGGGATAAATTGATGTCAAGTAGGAGAAGAAATCTTGAAGCACCAATTGATTCATGGGTCGAGTTCAAAGAGTCCATGAGGAAGCATTTTGTTCCACAATATTTTCAACGGGACATGGCGCAAAAGCTTCAAGCGTTGAAACAAGGACGCAAATCTGTGGAGGATTATTACAAGGAGATGGATACATTGATGGATCGACTTGAACTCGATGAGGACATGGAGTCTCTCATGGCGCGGTTTCTTAATGGGTTAAACACAGAGATTGCAGACAAGACTGATTTACAGCCTTATTCTAATATTGAAGAGTTGTTGCACATTGCAATTAAGATCGAGAGGCAAATCCAACGAAGGTCTCAACGGTATTCTTCTAAAACTTTTCCCAATTCTACTTCTACATGGAAAAAGGATAGTAAGAACATTGATTATAAGCATAGAAATCAAGAGATTAATGAGAAGCCTCAAGCTAAATTTGAGAAAGGGGAGAGTTCTAGAACAGGGAAAGAAAAAGTAGAAAAGTCTAATGTTCGAAATAGGGATTTAAAGTGTTGGAGATGTCAAGGGGTAGGACACTATAGTAGAGATTGCCCAAATGCAAGAATTATGACCATCAAGGAGGGAGAAATTGTTAGGGATGACGAGGCACATGACGACATAAATGAGGAAACTGATGAGAGTGAGGAGTTTAGTGAAGAGGACCCTACACATATATCTTTGGTTACTCGACGAGCTCTAAACACCCACATTAAGGAGGACGACCTAGACCAAAGGGAGAACTTGTTTCAAACTCGGTGTCTTGTTCAATCTGTACCTTGTAGTGTTGTCATTGATAGCGGTAGTTGCACCAATGTTGTGAGTTCCATTCTGGTCAAAAGACTTAATTTAAAAACACAACCACATCCAAGGCCCTACAAGCTTCAATGGTTGAATGATTGTGGGGAAGTACGGGTAACTCAACAAACTCTTGTTTCTTTTACAATTGGAAAATATGTTGATGATGTTTTATGTGATGTTGTATCCATGCATGTTGGAGATTTACTACTGGGGAGGCCATGGCAATTTGATCGTCGGGTAATGTATGATGGGTATGCAAATCGATACTCCTTTACTCACAACGGTAGAAAAACTACTATTATCCCATTTTCTCCAAAAGATGTATTTATTGATCATTGCAAACTTGAAAAGAAAAGGCAAGAGGCTGATGCAAAAGCAGAGATTGAAAAAGAATCAAGTGAAAAAAAGAGCTTGAGTGAAAAGCAAGAGAGTAACACTCAGCCTAGAGAAAAAAAAGAGAAAAGCCAAATCAGTAAGCTTGTATGTTAGATCAAGTGAGGCTAGGAATGTTTTGCTCTCTAACCAGACTATTCTTGTACTTATGTGCAAGGGGTCTTGTTACTTTACTAACATGCTTAACCCTTCTTTGCCTAGTGATTTTGTTGTGCTTTTGCAAGAGTTTGAACATTTATTTTTCGAGGAGATGCCTAGTAGTTTGCCACCACTTAGAGGGATTGAACACAAGATTGACTTCATTCCTAGCGCGCCCATTCCAAACCGACCAGCTTATAGGACTAATCCAAAGAAGGCTGAAGAGATACAAAGGCAAGTAAGTGAACTCCTTGCTAAAGGGTATGTACGTGAAAGTTTGAGTCCTTGTTCTGTTCCAGTTATTCTTGTACCTAAGAAAGATGGTTCTTGGCGTATGTGTGTTGATTGTAGGGCTATAAACAAGATAACTATAAAGTATAGGCATCCAATTCCCAGATTAGATGATATGCTTGATGAATTGCATGGATGTAGTCTTTTTACTAAGATTGATTTAAAATCGGGTTATCATCAAATTCGCATGCATATTGGGGATGAGTGGAAAACAGCTTTTAAAACCAAGTATGGTCTTTATGAATGGTTGGTTATGCCTTTTGGATTAACTAATGCACCTAGTACATTCATGAGACTAATGAATCATGTCTTACGAGAATACTTAGGTAAGTTTGTGGTTGTTTATTTTGATGACATCCTTGTTTACTCTAAATCTTTAGATGATCATATTACCCATGTACGCAATGTTTTGACTACTTTAAGAAACGAATGTTTGTATGTAAATTTAAAGAAATGTAGCTTTTGCATGGAAAAAGTTAACTTTCTTGGGTTTGTGGTTTCATCTAATGGTGTTGAGGTTGATGAGGAGAAAGTGAAGGCTATAAAAGATTGGCCTACTCCGAAAAATGTAAGTGAGGTAAGAAGTTTTCATGGTGTTGCAAGTTTCTACCGTAGGTTCATTAAAAATTTTAGTACAATTGCTTCATCCTTGAATGAACTTGTTAAGAAAAATGTATCCTTTATATGGGAAAACGATCAAGAACTTGCTTTTAATACTTTGAAAGAAAAATTGAGTTCTGCTCCCTTGCTTGCATTACCTAATTTTGAGTCTACTTTTGAAATTGAATGTGATGCTAGTGGAGTAGGGATAAGTGCTGTATTAATGCAAAATCAAAGACCTTTAATGTTCTTTAGTGAGAAGTTGACTGGTGCATCTTTGAGGTATCCAACTTATGACAAAGAGCTTTATGCTTTGGTTCGTGCATTGCAAACCTGGCAACATTATCTTTGGCCTAAGGAGTTCATTATTCATACGGATCATGAAAGTTTAAAGCATTTGAGAGTACAAAATAAACTCAACAGACGACATGCTAAGTGGTTAGAATTTATTGAAACATTCCCGTATGTCATAAAATATAAACAAGGAAAGGAGAACATTGTAGCAGATGCTTTATCACGAAGGTATGTCCTCCTCAATACTTTGAATGCTAGGTTGTTGGGTTTTGAACACATAAAGGATTTGTATCAACATGACATGTTCTTTGCTCCTTTTGTTGAATCTTGTGAAAAAGGACTCATTGTGGATAATTACTTGTTGTTAGATGGATTTTTGTTCCGAAAAGGCAAACTTTGCATACCATCCTGTTCCATCCGTGAGCTACTTGTGAGGGAAGCTCATGGAGGTGGTTTAATGGCACACCATGGAGTTTCTAAAACTTATGATATGCTCTCTGAACATTTTTTTTGGCCTAAAATGAGACATGATGTTCATAAAGTTTGTGGTCGTTGCATAGCATGTAAACAAGCTAAGTCTAGGCTTCAACCACATGGTTTATACTCCCCATTACCAGTTCCTAATGGTCCATGGATTGATATATCAATGGATTTTGTTTTAGGTTTACCTAGGACTAGGAAAGGTTATGATAGCATTTTTGTTGTGGTTGATCGATTTAGTAAAATGGCTCATTTTATTCCTTGTCACAAAACTGATGATGCAAAACATATTGCAGACCTGTTCTTTAGGGAAGTTGTACGATTGCATGGCATTCCTAAAAGCATCGTTAGTGATCGTGATGTAAAATTTTTAAGCCACTTTTGGCGTGTTTTATGGGGTAAGTTAGGAACTAAGCTAGTATATTCAACTACTTGTCATCCTCAAACGGATGGACAAACTGAAGTTGTTAACAGAACCATGACTGCTATGCTTAGGGCTATTATTGATAAGAATCTTAAGACTTGGGAGGATTGTATGCCATTTATAGAGTTTGCATATAATAGGGTTGTTCATAGCACTACTAAATGCACACCTTTTGAAATTGTTTATGGCTTTAATCCTTTAACCCCTATTGACTTGCTACCCATACCGTCAAAAGAGTTTGTGAATTTTGATGCAAATGCCAAGGTTGAGTTTGTTCATAAACTGCACAAGCAAGTGAAAGAACAAATTGAGAAACAAAATTCCAAGGTTGCCACCTGAATTAATAAAGGACGTAAGATTGTCATCTTCAAGCCAGGAGATTGGGTTTGGGTGCATTTCCGAAAAGAAAGATTTCCTACTCAAAGAAAATCTAAGCTTTTACCACGAGGAGATAGACCTTTTGAAGTTCTTGAGCGCATCAACGACAATGCTTATAAAATTGATTTACCAGGTAAGTACGGTGTTAGTGCAACTTTTAATGTTGTTGATTTGAGCCCTTTTGATGTAGGTGATGGCTTGGATTCGAGGACGAATCCTTCTCAAGAGGGGGAGAATGATATGAACCACGACCAAGGAATTTCAATACCTCAAGGTCCAATTACAAGGACGAGAGCCAAGAAGCTACAACAAACTTTATACAGTTATATTCAAGCTATGGTGAGCTCATCAAAGGAAATTCTAGAAGACGCTGGAGACCTCCCTTATATGTTGTGCAAAGTTGAGGTTCAAGAAAGAGATGAATTAAATGCACTTTAAGTTGCATTTAATGAACTCCGCTGAATTTATCAAATAGTCCAAGGATGACTAATAAGCACATTTTATTATTTGCATTATTTAATTATAGTTTAACTATTTGTTTGTCATATTTAAACTAGTTTTAAATATAGGAGTTAAGGTTATATTGTAACCCACCTAGGTTACTATATTCCACCATTAACTAGCCATTTAAATATGGAGGTTATGGGTATTTCTCATTTACTCGCCCATTTAATTTGGGAGTTATGTATGACATAGGTTAAGGTTGTAAAGGCTATATAAAGCCTTTTTTTCTTTGATTAGACATCAGATTTTGGAATTAAGAATAAAATTTCTATTTTAGCTTTGTTGAGAGCTAAACTTTCTTTGCAAATTCTTGTGTTTAGAACTTGCATGTAGAGTCATTCAAGTGGTATTGATCAAACCTCTTGTGGAGTGATTTGAATCACGAGTTTAGAAACGAGTTTTCTTTACTCTTGATCTTGATCATCAAAGTAATCCGTTCCATACTTTCCCTTGGGTTGATTTCCATATCATAGTTGTTGTCATGTCATGCATGCACTTTGTCATTAATAAGAAAATAGCGTCTTTACATGAAATCTTCGTTATCTGTCACTCTGAGTGTCCATTTTTGGCTCTATACTACCATTTCTAACCATAAAATAGTAATTTTAATAATTAAAAAAGTTGATAGAGAAAAAGCTAGAAGAGAGAATTCATTGGATTGAGTTGGGTTTGTTGCTCAATATCATTTGATTAGGAAGCCAAAGCCTCATAAACCCTAAACCGTATAAGGGTTAGACTCATAGAGTGTGACTCATTTAAGTCTAAACCAATAAAACAAGCACCCTCATTTACGTCATTTATCTTGTCATCCACTTAAGACGTGTTAACTTTATGCACTGAAATCTACTAACATTAATATTGTGATGTCACGATTAGTCTAATTTTCATAAATATTAATAGACGGTTAGAAAAAGAGGTAAGTAACTCAATCTCACTCAACTTAACATCGCTACGAACATGAACTTAAGAAGCTGAGTTTACTAGACAAGCATCATACTAAATTTATTCCAACAATCTTTTGTTGGAGTCCCAACAACGAAGGCTTACGTGGAGCTTACATAGAGCTTGTGTGAATCGAGATAGCCGAAATGTGAGAGTCAAACCACATGAAATCAAAATATTAAAGAATTGAATCTCTTTCGAAGTATCAATTATTTTGAATGAATCAACACTAAACTTGGTCAATTTCATCGTTTTGGAGACCGCCTGCCAAATGATATATAAACTAACAAAAATAATCGTTAGATGTCTCATAAATTTAACAAATAGTCATAGTTCACAAGTTAGGTATTGGAAAAACTATAGAATTTTATTTGAATCTTCAATAAACAATTGGTCAAGTGGAAGTGATGAATAGAAAAACAAATCGATATTCAACTCTTATTCGCCTATATATATTTGGGGGCATTCTGTCAAGACTAACACAAATCCTTGTTCCACAAACACTACAAGAGAAGCCAAAGAGCAACGTTCTAAGTTTTTGCCAAAAACAGGAAGAATTTTTGCCAAAAATAGGAAGAATTTTTGCCAAAAACAGGAAGAAAAATGGAGGTTTCAACCGAGGAGGTAAAATTGTTCCATGGTCAAAGTGATGGCTTAGGTGAGGATTCTTCCAGTTTACCTATCTCCCAATCCCTCGGGGAACTTTGGGCATTTACCAAATTTAAATTACTCGAACTACAGTTTCCACACCGTATCGAGACATTTGTGACATCGCTCGCTAGACGTGTTCCTCGACCGACTAAGAGCAGTGGCGGTGGTGGCCAAACCAACTAGGATATATGAATGGAAGCTATATGTATATGAAGTTTAAAGTTGAGAATAACTTGGGTATATAGTTTTATGTATGGTCTCAAAATGTCTCTCATAAGCTATATGTATTAAAATATAATATTTGATAATTGTATCTAACATAATAATGTCTCTCTCAGCTCCCTAGTTTATATATATTATATTTGTGTTATTTCTTTAGTGCTTTTTTGTTTGACCCATTTATTTTGTTATTATTTTATTTTGAGAATATGATGCTTTGTGGTTTTAAGGTAAAGTTGATAACGTAAAAAATTACATTAAAAACTTAGGATTAAAATTAAAATTAATCTTAATTGCCTATATTAATGTTTATTTGTTTATCAATTATATAACATTGATATTTTGTTTGCTTTAAAATAAATATTAATACTTTGACTAATTAATTTGTCATTAAAATATATTTATAAATTAATATTAAACTTTTTTTAGTAAATTAGATAATATAAATTTATATTAGTAAACAAGAGACTATTAGCATCATACTAATAAATTAATTATATATAATTGCTCAAAAGTAAATATAGTTTAGAGTTATAGCATAAACCATCTTTTTTTTTTTCTTTTAATAGTGCATTACAAAAAACCAATGTTAAAATGATGTTAAAATATAGCATGATTTATATAGTGATTTTAGAGTTATAGCATAAACCAACTTAGAGTTATAGCACTATTTAAATTAATATTAAATAGTGCATTACAAAAAAAAAACAAGGTTAAAATATAGCATTATTTACATAGTGTTTTTGTTCACAAGGTCATACTTTGTTGATAAGGAATATAAGCATCTTAGAAGATTATTATTTCAATGTATATATACATACATACATATATATATACATACATACATATATATATATATATATACACATATATAAACTCTAGAATTACGAGAAAAAAAAACTAAAGATAAAATAAATATTTAATAAACAATAAATAAAATAAATAAAAAAAGTTCCACATCGGTTAGATGGGGAAAGTAAGGAGTCAGACTCCAATATAAAACGAACCCTTAGCTTATCGAGTCACAACAATTATACCGTTTCATTCCATTTGGGAGATTTGAAGCCAGACGAATATACATTTTTTTTAGGCTCTAGCTTAACTTCTAGGTTGATCCGGCTTGGGTTTGATATGTTCTAACCTTTTCTTACATTTTTTAATCTTCAAGAGGCGTTTTTGACACTTACTAAGGTGTTTAAGGTTAACATGACTCATTTTTTAATAAATTTAAATTAGTTGAGTTAAATTTAAATTGTTTCTTGAATATTAGATTAGCAATTTGAAGCTAAGTTTAGATTATTGGAGAAAAATTGAGTAGAGTTTAAATTATTTCATAGAAATTAGGTGAGCCAATTTCCACTTAGAATTCTAAAGTATGAGAACTAGAATAGAAGGAGAAGCTTTTAAAGTAGCATCATGATAGGGCACTGATTTTGATTTAGGCTCACAAATAAATGACTTTGCTATAAAATTGGTTGGATGAATATGAAGTATGATTGGTTGGATGAATATGAAGTATGAATGGCGTGCCCACATGTGTCATGTTTTGTGATTGTTTGATGTCTATTATATTAGGTTAGTTATCATTATTATACGCTATGGATCTTATTGTAAACTCAAACTTGTTTAATGCATGAAGCCTTTATATGTTATGCCACACACGATGCTAGCATGTTCACTCAAGGTTTATAGTTTATAAGAAATTATTAAGCCACGTATGTTACTCATAAAAGTTATGTTCCTGATTCAAGTCGAGACTATCTTAAAGACTTGCTTGAAAACATGCACGGCGAAGTAAAATAATGCAATAAGATTTTATGCTTTAAAACAAAACATAATTACGATGTGGCTCTTTGTAGCACTTGCTCCAAATTTGCGTTTATCCTCGATTAGCTCTTCTCGGTCACCTCAAAAACATGAGACCATTTGAATTTGTACAAATACTTAGTTCTTGTCATGATCTTGGTCTTGGGTTCTGAGTTCTTAACATTGTTCTGTCTCAAGGGTCTTAGATCTAAGGTCTAGATTCTTAGTTTTGAGAGCTTGGATCTTATCCATATTCTAGTTCTTAATCCTTGTCCTTAGTCTTGTTATTGGTTCTTGTCCTTAGTTCTTGTTCTTATTTCTCATTTTGTTCCTTAAAACAGTATCCTTAAAATTTATGGTAGAAGATATGAACCTGACGATCTGTGTCCCAGACTTCGGCGATCCAAGCGACACAATCTGAACCTATAATCAATTATTCATGTGTTCCAAGTGACGTAGTAGTCTGAACCTATATCCAAGGCTTCATGCGTTCCCTACATACATTTTTAAACCTATACTAAATGTTTCATACATTACAAGTAATGTAACCTGAAACCTACTTACAAGGCTTCCTACGTTCCATGCTACGCAGCCTGAAAAGATAGGTCCCACTATAATATTTGTGTTTGCATTTCTGGCCCCTAATAATGGGACTACTAACTGATTATTTTTAAATACTCAAGTCATATGCTATTTGTTTATTAGATAAAGTAAGACATTGTTTTTCAGATGTCGATGTCGCTACAAAGGCCATGGAACCAGAGCTACGGTAGTTGTATTTTGTTTAATATGTAGCCTTTATGTTAGATCAGATCCATTTCATTGCTTTGAACTTGTTGCTATTTTTGTTTCCTCTACTTAATTAATGCTTATTTTTAGCTGAAATTGATTTTACTAATGTTCAAATATATGGTTTTGTGTATGAAATGTTTTAAATGATTTTTTCTCCATAGTAGATATGTAATGCATGTAGTGGCATCTCTATTTAATTAAAATAATAGAATTGTTACAATTAGTAACAAAGTTTTAGGCTTATAGATTTGTAGACTATCCTACGATGTCAACTTAGCATGTTCATGCCCATACAATAAATGCATCGTCACTATGGTATGCTCTATGAAAGGTAATAAATGATGATGTTAAATGTTGTGTATGAATGATTTTTGTGTGCGATGAAATGCTATGTATGGTATGATTATGTGTTGAGGGTTGTTGACTTAGTGTATTGTGTTTTTATTTATTGATCATGACACCTGGAGAATGAAAAAGAGGATGACCCCTACAAAAGGGAGATGCACGAGTAGGAGTCTAGTTCCGCAATGATCTGTGACTCAGACAGATTCAGCAGCACAACTACTAACAACATCTGCAGCTGGACTAAATGTCACAACCACCTAGATGCGGAAGTCATTTCAGGCCCTGACGCAGAATATGGTTGCAATCCAGCAGGTCAACAACACGATGGCAATGTGTGAAGCTAGGTAGCGAGATCTTCCAAAGTCTCATATATCTTTAATGAGACTTTGGAAGACCCAACTGTTGCACAACTGTGGCTGTAATTGACGGAGACAATTTTTTGACTAATGGACTGTCATGATGACCAGAAGGTATCATGCGTGTCGTAAGATATGGTGGCAGTCCACTCGAGAACTTCAGTCCCAAAAAGGTAAGATCCTTTGTTTAACCGAGGGTCGGTCAATCCATGCTAACATAAATTTTCATATCAAGTATTGTTTTTCCACCATATAGAGCTAGCTTCAAGTCTGAAGGCACCTATCCTGTGGCTACCCACCCAATATAATTTTTATGATGAAAGCAAAGAGATAATTTCAACCAGAAGTCCGGGTCATATTGGCTAGTGCAATAGATATAAAAGGGAAAAAAAAGAAGTCTTTGTCTATAGTGGTAGTGGTGAATGAGTTCTCTGACGTGTTTCCAAAGGATTTATCTGGGGTACCCTGCTACTCCACACCTAATGATATCCAAGAGCGCAAGACCAAAGAATGAAATGACGACAACTTAACTAATACCTATAAGCACGAAAGCCGACGACCTTTGATTTGGGTTATACGATTAATGAAGAACCTACTCACGCCATTGGAAAGACGATCAACGGAACAAAGAGTACAGATGGTAAGTCTGTAGTCTTCACAACACTCTAGTGTAAGTAAGTGTCTTGTGTGTTAACAAATCAAAGCTCACAGACAGAGGACGACAGGAATGTTGCAACCCCTTAATGTACCGGGAGTGGAAGTGAGAAAATATCGCTATGGGCTTCATTGTAAGTCTACCCAAAATACTGAAAGAATATACAGTAATCCGTGTGATCGTCGACAAATTAACAAAGTTGACACACTTTCTACTGAATAAGATAACATATACCAGGGATAATTTGGCTTAGCTGTATTTGAAGGAAATTGTGAGGCTGTATGGGGTTTCAGTGTCAAAAGTGTCAGATCGAGACTCACACTTTACGTCAGCATTTTGGCACATACTCGATAAAGCATTGGGTACTCACCTGAACTTTAGCAGTGTCTTCCACCCTCAAATAGATAGTTAGATGGAGCATTTGAATCAACTTTTTAAAAGACATGTTATGTGCATTTGTACTAGACTTTACTAGAAGATAGGACTCAAAATTGTATCCGATGGAGTTCGCATACAATAGTAGCTTTTAAGCAACTATTGGAATTGCGCCGTTTGAAGTGTTATATAGAAAGTGGTGTAGGTCCTCGTTGTGATGAGATGAGGTGGGGGATCGAGACCTAGTTGGACTTAAGTTAGTCCGAATTACCAATGAGGTCGTACAAAAGGTCAGGGCAAGGATGCGCACCGCTCAAAGAAGATAGAAGAGTTATGCAGAAATGAGGCATAGAAGTTTGGAATTAAAAGTAGGGGACACTGTATTCTTGAGGATGACTCCAATGAAGGGTGTCTTGAGCTTCGCGCACAAAGGTAAACTAAGTCCTCACTTCATCAGGCCTTTTGAAATTCTAGAGAAAATCAGACAATTAGCATATAGATTAGCCCTGCCACTCTCCCTCTCAAGTGTAGACAATGTGTTCTATGTGTCAATGCTCACGAAATACATGACGGACCCTACACTTGTGATAGGCTATGATCCCCTTCAGATTGATGTGGATTTGAGTTACGAGGAGAAACCTATAAGGAACCTAGCTTGTGAAGTGAAAGCCCTACACAGTAAAGATATTGCCTAAAGTAGTGTGGCGAAACCATCAAACAGAAGAAGCTAGGTGGGAATAGTAAGATGAGATAAGAGAAAAATACCCCGTTACTCCTTTTTAAACCGACTTCAAGACCCACCCTTCTACACCACACGTTTTGTCTCCCGAGAGCACGGGACCAAAGAACGAAACGACAACAACTTAACTAATACCTTCGAGCACAACGTTGGCAACCTTCGATTCGAGTTGTACGATTAATGAATAACCTACTCACGCCATAGTAAAGATGGTCAACAAATGTGAGAGTACAAACGGTAAGTCTTTCATCTTCACAACACTCTGTGGTAATCCTTTTGCCACCGACGTTATATGCATTAAGTTGAAGATTTAAAAACTTGCAAAAATTGTATGTGGGTGTACTTATATAAAGGGTATTAACGTCGTGGAAGGGAAGGGTAGGTGAGTGCAAAGTGGAAGAGGTTAGATCTGGAACAGAGGGGCGATGAGAAAATGACATCAGAGATTTCGTGTGGAGTCAGGTGAAGAAGTAGACCTTTCGGATCTGGGTTGAATACCTCCTGCAGCAACGCACAAACCAAAGCCCAAATGAACCAACAACCCTCGACCCACATTCAAGTCCAACCTTCCCACTCGGGCTAGTAGACTCGAAGTCGCGACCTGACAACCATACACGGCCCAACAACTTGCACACTAGTGAAACCCCCCCGAACTCCATGTTTTAACATGTAGCCAAACCCGCGCATGCGTCAGCTTAACCCTTGTCACGTGCTTGTTCACAGCCATGGCTCCTTCGACTATGTCAGTTCAACTCAGCTCAACTCAGCTCGACGCAGCTAACAACTTGTCATTCGGCTCAGTTTAGACAATTGGACTTAAATTCATACGTTTCGGACCCTCTCGAAGCTGAAATTGACCTTATTTAAGAGAATTAAGGTCAGGATGATGTTTGATTTTTACTCGGTGAATTTTTAAAGAAATTAGATGTAAGTTCTAATATTATAATGATACTTGAGACAAATTTGAGGTACAAAAATCAAGCATATTTGAGTTAGGGGGAACGTCGGCTATGACCATCTAAGTTAGTTGTCTTACTATCGACATTATTAGAAGTTTGTGTTCCATGTGATGACACGTGCCCCATGGTTCTGCATGTGTCATATATTTGATATGTGTGAGATGTTTATGAAATTATATGTCTATGATATGATATGACTATGGTATGATTCATGTTATGATATGTTTGGCTCGCTTGTGAGAAACGAGATTAGAGCTAAAAAAAATAGCACTTTTGTTGTCATATAAGAGTAAAGGCTGCTGTGAAATAGGGACCTTGAGATCATGTAAAATATGCGTAACCCAAAGAAGTTCAGCAGCAGTTGTGGCAAGAGCACGATACTCAGATTTACAACTGGAGCGTGAGATAGTAGGTTGCTTTTTGGCACTCCAAGAAACGAGATTGTTACCAAGATAAATAGAATAGTTGGATGTAGAACGACGAGTATCGGGACAACCAGCCCAGTCAGCATCCAAATAAATGACTAGCGTACTAGGAATAGTGGATGGACGAAAGGTAAGACCAAAGTGGAGTGTTCCTTTGATAACAAAAAAGTGATCTGCAATAGGGGGATGCAAGTATTGGCTGACAGAATTGACAGCATGGGTAATATCTGGATGCGTAATAGTCAAGTACTGAAGTGCGCCAACAAGAGATCTATAGAGAGTAGGATCAGAGAAAGGAGAACCATCAACAGTTAGATGTTGAGAAACAACCATGGGAATGTGGACTGATTTGTTATCGAGCAACTGAGCACGAGTAAGAATATCTCAAGCATATTTTAACGGACTAATAAAGAGACCATCAGGAGTGGGTGAAGCTTCAAACCAAGAAAGTAACTGAGAGAACCCAAATCTTTGGTAGCAAACTCAGAATGAAGCTTGCGAGTAAAAATGTCAATAAGAGATGAGTTTTTGCCGGTAACAATAATGTCATCAACATAAAGAAGCAAATATATAAGGTTAGATTGCTGATGAAAGACAAAAAGGGACGTGTCATCGCGACTGCAAGAAAACCCAAGTGTGAGAAGAAATGAGCTCAAACGCTGAAACCAGGCACGAGGAGCGTGCTTTAAGCCATAGAGGGCTTTCTTTAATACCATTTATGGGTGTAATTTAATTTCAAAGTCATTTATCTATTAAAGGTATAGAAATTGGAAGAGGGGATTCCATATTCTACCAATCTTTTTCTATTTAATTTCAAACTTCATAAATAAGCTATGATTGTAATTTGGTAAGGTTTTAATTTTGTTCTCCGACAATTTTAAATTGTCGCTAGCAAAGGGTCATCGACTTAGTTCATTCTTCATTATAGCCACTACAACTAATACATTTATAACTGCTTTAAGTCGAAGTGTTCCTTCGCCCGAGCCATGATGGCAGTGGTCAAACAAACTAAGCACCGAGCCATGGCGACAGTGGTCAAACAAACTAAGTGTCGTATTTAAGACATCCAATAGGGTTGAATTGAAAGAAATTCTCTAAGTTATTGGAATGACCAATACATCAATTCATCTCTTCCTTTCGGGTGAAAGAGAGAACAAATAACATAACTAAATCTTATTCCAAACAATATCTCTCTAATCTTATTCCAAACGGGATCTCTCTTATTTTTTTCAACATTTTTCATCAACGATTGATAGGAGAAAGCCATATGTATCGCATGTGAATTACCGCAATTATTGGTAGCATCATATTCTAGATTTGAAAGAATACTTGGTATAGGTGATTACGATTTTTATAATAGAATAGATTACTATACTTTGGAAAGACAGGTAATTTGGAGTAAGAGATATAATGATTCAAAAACATGAGATTTTGTGTCGAATTGAGCAAACAGCCAAATAATTTATTTAAAAATTAAAAGGGTATGACTGTAATTTCATTAAAAACGATAGCTCTCTTTTATATATAATATATATAGCCATGGGAAGAGTAGATTCCATATTCTAAAATTCTTTTGGAAATTTTAACTCCACAAATATTCCCATATTTCCTTCGTAAGATTTCAATTTTGATCTGAATTTTGATCTTGGACAATTTTGTACAGCCGTGACTAAGCTCTACTGTTACAGTTGTCGACCCAGTTCGCTCCTTCTTCATTGCTACCGACAACTGATATATTTGTAACTTCTTTAAGCTGTAGTATTCCTCCGTCGCCATCGAGTCATGGCAACAATGGTCAAACAAACATTTAAGAATTTAAAGATAATATATGAATTTATGTATAAGAGAAATGTCAAATTCTTTCAGTTTAACAATATGTTTGGCGATGGATTAAAACAACATTTTAATCGATTATCAGCCGACAATATATACTTTATACTCAATGAGCCATGTTGATTTCAATATTTTTTTATTTGTTTCTTATTTTTTATTGTCATTGTCATAAATCAAAATAATATTGTTAACGAATAGTATATATGGAAAGTAATAAAACTTTGACTCAGAAAAAATATTCCATCTAATAATTTTATATCCTAATATTTTTTGGAATAGATTCATAATGATCTAATTAGAATAAGAAATTAATTACTAGATGGATAGAAGTTGGAGGTTCTTAGAGAGAGATGTCTGTGGAATGTTTGTTATTACTCTATGTTATATCTTACGTCTACTTTCTTTTTTTTTATCTTGATTTTTTTGTAATTATTTAGATTTTTGTTAGAAATTAAATATAAAAAATATTTTACTTATTATAGAATCACATCCGTGTAATAAACCCTAGATTTAACATACTAAGAGTACATGCTCATCTAATGTGCAAATATAACTCTTAAAATCGGGTCAAGCTTGGGTCAAGCTTGGAACTTAAGAGTTCTCCTTAGGAATTGCCCAATGTGATCTTTTGTATGTAGAATCTTGTGAGGGACCGAGGGTACATGTGGGGAATCCCTTATTTCAAGGATACCTCCTTAGTCATCCTAGGAGGTAAAGCTCGATAGTGATGAATGGTTTTCTCCATATCTTGGTTTCGCTACCTAATATTTTCCAATGGCTCCCAGACTTCACTACCTTATATAAACTTCTGAGATAAGAATTCATGCAACATTTTATAATATTTGGAGGTCATTTAGAGATTGAACCGTAGGTAATTTTCCTTAGGGGCATTATGGTCATTTTTCGTCGTTACTTGGTTTTCTTACTTAACCTTATCTAATGACCACCAAATTTCATACATAATCTCAACATGTTATAATGTGCAGAGTATTAAAAATTTATAAGCAGCGGTGTTTATTTAACAGGTTATTTTAACGTTACCTAAATCTCCAGCAATTTGATTGTTTCGGGTCTTAATAAACGATTCTTTGGATTTTCCTTTCATGTAACCTTAAATACATTAAGGTTATCATCCATAATACACCATACATTTAAATTATCATCCATCCAAATTTTGTAACTACCTAAGAATAAATGAAGTTTTATTTTTTCTTTAATGTGACATGAATTGCCACATTTTGTTATAATTTGAACAATATTTCCTTCACATCTTCCTTGCAGTTTATATTGTATGATTGATGTCTTGGTTTATATCAGATAGTATGTACTTGCACGGCCATCTGCCTCTTCCTTCATAATACACCATATTGTATGATTGATGTCTTGGTTCACATCTTCTTTCTGCCTCTTCAACACTGCCATCTGTCGTTACTCCATCGAGACCTACTGTCTCTTCCACTTCAAAGGGACCTTCTGTCCCCTAAACCTACTCGGACGCGTTTGTTCTCGTTCGATTTTCTCCAGTTCCTGAAATCAGTTCCTATTTTCAAAAATCTTTGTCTATACCAGAAGCTCTGGTAGAACCAGAATATGACGACCCAAAAATCAACGAGGTCGTCAAGAAAGCCTATCCATCAGGATTCTTTAATATCCCGGAAGATCTTCATAAGACCAGAAGGTTTTATGAATTCATTTTGGTCCATAAAAAACACATCAAAATTACTCATATTCCAAGTCGCGATGATCCTTCAAAAATCACGTACTCAAAGTTAAAAATTTTCAAAGTCAAGAATCCGACGTACTGGAATCAAGATCCGTACACGGAAAAGACTTTTTCAAAACCGTTTGTTCCTCACTATTACTCATACAGAGACTATCAGATGGCATGGTTCAATGTCATTTGGCATCAAAATTATGAGCATTCATGGTTTATCACATTGTGCCAAAATGCCCGTAAAATTCATTACCCATTTTGGTTCATCAAATGGTGGAAAATCTTTGGATCAGCCAAAGATATATTTCCCGTACCAATATAGGAATCCTTCCACTACTTTATTCAAAATATATTCAAAACCCCATTCCCATTAACCATGGCTTTTGCATATACTTTCAAATTCCCTAGATTTTAACCTGGAATTTTCAAATAAAAGAGACGGAAGACCAAATAAAACAGGTCTTCAAAACTATTAAAATCAAATGGTAGGATAAATATACTTATACCCACGTAGATATTAAAGCGGTAAAGGTATGTGAAGAAGTTGGCCGAAACCTCAACCCGAAGGCGGAGATCCAAGAGTCGTCCGAGAACGGTGAGCGAACTTCTGACGTTATTAACTCGTCTGGTACTCAAGCAAAAAATTACAAAAAAAATACGATGACGTAGCCCGTAACACGATTTAAAACTTTGCCGAAGGAATCATATCGATCCGATCAACGGATCAAAAGATATGAAAATCGGAAAAGAGGGCTGTGTTTCAGTTTTCAGAGGGCAGAAAAGAAAGAAGAAAAAAAAAAAAGTCGGCCGGCGAGCGGCGGACGGCGGCGACAGGCGCCAGACACGCGTCGACCATTGTCTGGAGCAACGCAGCTCCAGTGAGGCGTCGACATGTGTCGCCAGCAAGCTGGGCCGAATCGCGACGAGAGCCGAGCCGACCGGACCGGCCGACTCGCAACTACGTGGAGGCCGGCGCGCATGCAGCCTGCGACTGGTGCCTTACCAGGCGCGTGGGACGGCCAATTTGGCCCGGTTGCTTCTGTTTTCCCGATTTTTGTCCCGGTTCCAGTTCTAATACTGTTTTTACGTGAATAGGGACCTAATTTAAAGAAATCAGTATTTTTGGACACCTCACGGACAAAGAAACGCTAGAAAAAGGGCACGCGTCAACCAGGTAAGTCCCACCCGGTATTTAGGAAGAAATACTTGTAGGATTCGCTTGGATTTCATGCATGCTAGTAGTTTTACTTCAGATTAGCTCTACATGTAAATTATTTGTCAGAACATGTGATATGATTGGATTGGGTGGATTACATGAGTGTTGCTGTATTCCGTGTTCTGGGTTCTTGATGGACGAATTTGCACCATTGAGCACGAATTTCGTGCTCTGGGTGCTTGATGGAGGTCATCGCCCCGTTGTGCCGGTATGCCTAGTTTGCATAAATTATATAGTACGATGTTAGAAGACGATTGCATGCACACTCTGTTAATTGCTAGGGCCCATTTCTATGATAAGCTTAGGGAATTATTGTTAGCAGCGATATGTCGCTCCAGCCAGATTTAATTTTCCCTTAGGAACTTAGCAGTTTACCACGGCAAGAAGGTACCTCGGAGTGTTCATAGATTGCTAGCGTGAGAACGGTATCTATAGCTTTGTGGGAGTACCAAGGGGTCCCTGATCAGTCCTTACTGCTCTTAGCAATTTCGCATGGGATATGTGTCCCCACGTCGTACAGCCCATAGGGGGACTATATGGGCGTAGGGGTATTCAGCACACCCCTAGGCTAGATACCATGTAGTCTCAGATAGCCATGTAGAGGTAGCACCTTATAGAGAGATACCGACCACATTAGCTAAGCATAAGAAACCTCTAGGCGTTTATTGAAAGGACGATGAGCCGCTGAAACCCAAGGGGCAAGCCCCAAGAGACTAAGATTAGAACCAGACGTCCAAGAACCGAGTAGGAAACCGTGGGAATTCTGTTAAATTAAGATGCGAAGAGAGCCTACAAGTAGGTGGCTTACTGAGTATAATTTTTATACTCATCCTTGCTATGTTTTCCTTTTTTTCAGGAGCGCGAGGCGTCGGTCAAGGGCGGGTGTGATGGAGGCGGGGTTTGTCACAGAGGAACGGCTTGTCATGGGGCGACAGTCTAGTCTTTATTTTGTATTTGCATCCTTTTGAAATTTATTTTATTTTGTCTGTTTGTTGTTCAAAAAACGTTATTCGAATTTAAGGATTTTTCCTACTTCATATTTAAAACACTTCATGCATTTGTATCTTTTCGCTAGTCACGATCTGTAGTAAAATATTGGGTCGTGACAGATCTTATCTCTTAATTTGCGTTTTTCAAATTTACGTTCAAATCCGAAGTCTATAAAAGGACTTCATCAATGTAGAGAGGGCATCGATCGACCGATAGCTCTCTTGAATATCAATTGAAAAATTCAGAGAAAAATTATTCTACTCCATCTCTTATCTTATCTATCTTCTTATGAACGAATTTCTGAGAAAGCTCAGAAAATAAAACCATTTCGAATGTTCTACCGATGAAGAAGAAAGTTCAAATGAGCATAGAAGGGGAGAAAATCTCATAATCTCAAATACTGTCAATCAAGAATATCAGATTGCTAGGATCGAAGATCAACTCCAGAATTGGACTATTCTAAAGGTAGATCCTAAAACTATCTACCAAATCTCAACCTTCAATTTTACTCAAAAATCATAATTCTCAAAGAAAAACATCTCAATTCATAGTAATAGGGAACCTCTGAATCTTTTTTCAAAATCTCTTATACTCCAACACCGTGAAGAGCTTAACTATCTTCACGTCAGTCTTGTCCAAGTCGCTGTGAAACCATTGTTCAGACTTGGGTTAGATATCCCAGTTCTTATCTCCTTACGAGATAAGAGACATGAAGATTTCTCAAATTCTTTATTGGGGATGGTTCAATCCAATCTATAGAATGGACCAGTCTATTTCAATTGTTATCCAAATTTTACTTTGTCACTCCACGACCCGCACATAGTATCAGCCCTCATGCTGAACTTACAATCAAAAAATTTGAACATCAAGGCTGAAACTCATTCTTCAGTCGTCATATTCAAGGTTTGTTACAAACTCATGAATACAAATATTTCTCCAAGAGCATTAAGATCCTCGCTAAAGGATCAACCATGCTCATAGAGGAAAATATTGGAAAGTGGTCAGTGACGGTTCCAAAAACTCTTTCTTCGGATCAAATAACCAGAAATACTCTCTAGAAAATAGAAGATGCTAATCTTCCGAGGAAAAAGGAATCTCAAAACCCATTACAAATCATCGAACATGACGATGGAAGTGTTGAAATAAAATTTAACGAAGAACCTTCGCCAGAATCGAAAGTAAAAGAATTCTTGAGTTCTAGACCAAGTACGTCGGGAGTTTCAAGATCAATGTATGACCCCTTAAAGGTAAAAAAGGTCAGTTATGATAAAAAAAAAGGGCATCAATCCACTATGAAGATGGCTCAAGATCTCCAATCCATACGGATATGGATACTCAATCCGTCTACGAAAGTTAGCTAAATGTCGTTACAGCTGATTTCCAGATAGACAAAGAATTTTTTAAGGCAGATTTTATGTCAGCTGCCAACTCTTCAAAGAGAAAAGCTTTCTTCCAAACTTACAAAGAAACTGAGCGAAGTGAATTAAGAGCTCAGTGGTATTCTCATATGGAAACCATAGAAGAAAACATACCATTCTTCGAATGGTTTGAAGAAAATATTTTGCAAATATGCACTTTGACTCAAAGAAGCTGGAAGACTACCAGACGAGGCGAAGTATATTCAAAACATCCTCCATTGGAAGAAGTCGAATTTGACAATTACTACGGAGAAAAGGTCAAAGCTAGTCCTTTCAAAACTATCCCATAAGGACTAGAAAAGGGTAATCCAACCCTAAAGGATATCAAGAATATCTAGCATCAAAATAATTATTCAAACAAGATTTTATCCACGATCTCCACCCAGTTTGAGAGTATCGAGGGAAAAATCTCGAAAAATTCTAGTACTCTGCAAGAACAAGTAGGCAGCTCTATATCGAAAGTCGATGAGTCAATCCCAATATTCAGACCGAAAAACCTCGACGTATTTACAAAGAGAATTTCAAAAGAAGAGGCCGCGATGGCCAAAATAGAAGAAAAGTTAGATAGAATCCTAAATCCTGAAATAACACATCAGGATTCATCTGTCAATGTCGTTAACAATGACGACGAAATCCAGGAATTCGAAGATGAGATTTTAGATGAGGTAGAAGAACCTCTCTACAATCGAATTGAAAGAATCTCCAAGAGAAGTCAAAATAATACCAGTAATCAGAAAAACTGGTATCCTCAACCGTCTTTTCCGGATATTCAATTCGAAGAAAAGACTCTACAAACTCAAGCTCATTACGATGGTCTAGCAATCTATGAAATGATGATGGATTTCCAACTATCTGATAATGAATGTTGTCAATGAAATGATGATGGCCGCAGGCGCGTATAAATTATAGGGCCATAAGTCCGACCATCAAATAGCTCAAGTTTTAGTGACTGAATTTACAGGACAACTCAAGGACTGGTGGGACAAATAACTCGACGAAGCAACTCGCCAACAGATATTAAACCACTATGTCGTTAGGCCAACTACTCAAATCATCAAAGAAGAAGGTCCATCAACTAGGACCGAAGTACAACATGAAAGGGTAGAGGATGCTGTCAACACCCTCATTTATACCCTTATAGAATTCTTCGTGGGCAACCCCTTGAAATACCAGGAAAGATCCGCCGAAATACTCATGAACTTGAAGTGCCCCACCTTAGGAGATTTCAGGTTGTACAAAGACATGTATTTCAGCAAAGTTCTTATTAGAACAGACAATTCGTTCGAATTCTGGAAAGAGAATTTTATCAATGGACTACCAAAACACTTCTAAAGAAGGATTAAAGACAGTCTTAAGACAAAGTATAATGGAACAATTCCATGGCAGACTTTGTCGTACGGATCAATAGCATCCTTCATCATAGAAGAAAGACTCAGACTTTGCAATGAGTCAAAGATTCAAAATAAGTTCAATTCTTCGATATCAAATAGAAAAGAGCTTAGAAGATTTTGCGATCAATATGGATGCAATGGGATAGAGGCCCCCTCAACCTCCAGAAGAAAGAAGGTTAGGATGCATCCAAAGCCTTATAATTCGTACAGGCCTAGAGAAAAGTATCGAAATAAACCCGTGCAATCTCAAAAGCCAACGAATTTAAGGAGAAAGAATACTCCTACAAAAACCCGTAGAGCAAAGAAAAAGAAAACTTGCTTTAAATGTCGAGAAGAAGGACACTATGCTAACAAGTGTCCGATCAAAGGAAAGATTAATGAGTTGGATATAGATCAAGAGCTGAAAAATCAGCTACTACGACTGGCTCTAACTGACTCAGAACAATCAAGTGAGGGAGAAATCCTCGAACTCCAAGAAGAATCCGATTCATATTCTAGCACAGAATATGAATCAGAACAAGAAGGAAAGAGGACGTGTGAAGGATGCATAAACATTCTTACAAAGGATCAAGAAATTCAACTTGAGGTGGTAGAAAAAGTTCAAGATCCAGAAATTCAACAGAAAATTGCTCAACGACTCAGAGATGCCATGACAATCTCTAAGCCACCTGAAAGGGAAGAAAGAAATCCCTACAGACTTCAATCAGTTCTCCAAAGGTTTGAAAAATCGAGAGAACTCACTACTCAAGACCTACAAAGAGAGATTAATAATCTCAAACAAGAAGTGTAGGCATTAAGATCTGAAACCAGGTCAGAATCATATATGCTTCGCCAAGAAATTCTCAATCTTCACGAAAGGGTGCCCGAACAAAAGAAAACGGTGCAACAAAACCTGGATGAAGATGATTTTCAAAGTTCCTTCGTTGTAGCCATCACCACTTCTCAATATCAAAAATGGTACGCTCTAGTTACCTTGAAAATTTATGATTTCAAAATCACACTAAAGACTCTCATAGATACTGGAGTCGATCAAAATTGTATTCAAGAAGGCCTAATACCTACTAAGTATTTTGAAAAAACTATCGAAGGCCTTAGAGGTGCAAATAACAACAGACTCAAAATTAATTACAAACTATCAAAAGTCCATGTTTGTAACGACGGAATTTGCTTAGTAAATTCTTTTAGTAAAGGACTTAAGACAAGAACTAATCCTAGGTACCCAGGTACCCCTTTCATTACTCAATTATACCCCTCTTAAAATAACTGAAGAGGGATTAGAGTCAAAAGCCTTAGAAAAAAAAGATAAAATTTAATTTCTTTTCCCTATAAAGATTAGTGAAATAAATAACCTTAAAAAGAATACAATTATTCCATCAATAAATGTATTAAATTATAAGGAAAAACAAATTTCTTTTCCGAACAAAGAAATTTCATTCAAAAGAATAGAAGAACAGCTTCAAATTAGAATTTGTTAAACTATCCCTAAATGCCTTTTGGAATAGGAAGCAACACATAGTTAATCTTCCTTGTGTCAAAAACTTCGAGGAGAAAAATATTCCTATGAAGGCCCAACCTATTCAAATGAATAAGGAATTATTAGAGGAGAAAAATATTCCTATGAAGGCCCAACTTATTCAAATGAATAAGGAATTATTAACATTCTGCAAAGCAGAAATCAATGATCTTTTGCAGAAGGGTCCTATTAGGCTGTCAAAGAGCCCTTAGTCATGTGCGACTTTTTACAACCAAGCAGAGAAGGAACGTGGAGTACCGCGACTGGTAATAAACTACAAGCCCTTAAATAAGGTTTTGGAATGGATTAGATATCCAATTCCAAATAAATCAGATTTAATGCAAAAAGTTTCAAATGCTAAAATTTTTTCAAAATTTGATATGAAATCAGGATTTTGGCAGATCCAGATTTCAGAAAAAGACAAGTACAAAACGGCTTTCAATGTCTCTTTCGGACAATACGAATGGAACGTTATGCCATTTGGGCTAAAAAACGCTCCATCCGAATTTCAAAAAATTACGAATGATATTTTCAATCCTTCTCAAGACTTTTCAATTGTTTATATTGACGATGTTCTGATTTTCTCTCAAAACATCGATCAACATTTTAAACATTTTCATCCCAATTTCAAAAAACTCTCCATCTGAATTTCAAAAACTTATGAATGATATTTTCAATTCTTTTCAAGACTTTTCAATTGTTTATATTGACGATGTTCTGATTTTCTCTCAAAACATCGATCAACATTTTAAACATCTTCAAGAATTTTTGGCAATAGTCAAAAGAAACGGTTTACTTGTATCTAAACCAAAAATAAAACTTCAGACAAGAATCTATTTTCTTGGGTTTGAAATTTATTTAGGTCTAATTAAACCCATTCAAAGATCCATTGAGTTTGGCTCAAACTTTCCGGATCAAATCACCGATAAAACCCAACTACAAAGATTTTTTGGATGTCTAAATTATATGTCTGATTTCCTTCAAAATATCAGGCCCATTTGCAAATCACTTTTTGAAAGGCTCAAAAAGAATCCGAAACCTTGGACGGAAGAACACACCAAAACAGTCCAAAAAATCAAATCCCTTGTCAAATCAATTTCGTGTTTATCTCTGATAGACCCGAGGACTGGTTTAATAGTGGAGACCGATGCATCCGATATCGGATATGGAGGAATCCTAAAACATTGACAAGAAAGAATCCATTGTTCGTTTTCATTCGGGAATATGGAATTCTACTAAAAAAAATTACTCAACAGTAAAGAAAGAAATACTTTCAATAGTACTTTGTGTACAAAAATTTCAAAGCGATTTAATTAACAAAAATTTTGTGATCAAAACGGATTCTAGGGCATCTAAGTTAAGAATCTTGTATCTAAACAAATTTTTGCTAGTTGGCAAGCCATTTTATCTTGCTTCGACTTCCAAATTTTGCCTATAAAAGGGGTCGAAAAGTCTTTGGCGGATTACCTCTCAAGAGAGTTCTTACTCTCAAAGAAAAACTCTCCCTAGCCAAGCTCCTTCTCCCAGTGATGACCGGTAAGAAAGCAATAGAAAAAGGGAAGAAGCCCATTGCTTCTTCAAACACACCTACTCCAAACAAGTTAAATGACTTAAAGATCTTATATGAAACCTATTTTTGTGGTTAAGAATTATTGTAAAATATTTCAAAATAACCCGAGAATGTTTAGGCCCCAAACAAAGGCCTGCGAATAATGACAAAAATATTTCTTTTATGTGCTTAAGATATTTTATGGCTAAAATAGACTCCAAATGACTTAAGAATCTATATTATGGATAATTTTAATGATGTTAAGATTTCATCCTAATTTGATCAAGTTTGGATTCTAAACCATGATTGGGGTGGAAAGAGACATAAATACATGTAGAATCTCATGATGTTTCTAAGTATTTAACGAACTTGAAATGATATGAAATTTTATATGAGACTCGTTTATGAAATTATAGACGACTATATATCACTTCAAATTTATTTAACGACCAAGTATCATGACTCATGACCCGTGATTTAGGACTAAGATCTTCATGAAACGAAACTATGATAAGCTCTTGGTCAAATCATAGAGATACTACCTTAGCACCCACCATGGACACGATTAAGAACCGATAAATAGGCTACAAAGAGCGGCGACAACCTTGTTTCTCACAATCAAACATGATCTCAAAACTACAAAGAATTACAATAACTTTACCATTTATCATGGTAACAAATGTGGTTTCAAAACTACAAATACTTTGTCATCCTTATTCTTCATGTTATAAATGGGTTGTATAAATGAGACAAGTAATCTAATCAAGTATAATTCATGGAGAAGAAAATCTCTACGGTGTTATAAAATAATAATATGGAGTTCATGAAATAACATAAAATATCAATTTATTGCACATCAAAAGTAAACCAAGGCCAACACTAGTATATTTTTGTTTAAAAATATAATTATTCTTAATGATCCTCAAATGAAGGAGGGAAAAATTAGAAATTTAATAGTCAAACATTCTATACTTGGAATACTCTCAAACCCACAAAATTTAACACCCTTTCTAAATTCGGTGGTCTTTTCTAGATATAGTTTTCCCATCAAACTATATATAGGGCCTCACGTTGTAAGAAAAATCCAACCACCCACATCTTAGCAATTGCTACTCTTCATCATTTGTGAAACGAGCTTGTAACCTTACAACTTTAAGACACTCCACAATGGCCGTAGGCAAAGGTTTCAAGCTCTTTCATACCCTTTTCTTAGTGATTTCTTGGCAATATTGTGCGAAAGTGGGTGCCACTTTTAGTGATGTCACCGGTGTCGTAAATCTCGATCATCAATTTTCATTTCGTGCCTTTGCATCACATGACACACAAGCACCAGCGGTAGCACCAATCGGAAGTAGCACAGAAGTCCTAGTTGCTGCACCGTTTGGAAGCATCACTAAAACTCCTAAGGCTTTAACCCCAGAGGCTGCATCAGATGGAAGCATTGCTCTAACCCCGGAGCACTAAAACTCCTAAGGCTTTAACCCCAGAGGCTGCATCAGATGGAAGCATTGCTCTAACCCCGGAGACTCCATGGGATGGAAGCATTGCTCTAACCCCGGAGGCTCCATGGGATGGAAGCGTTGCTCTAACCCCGGAGGCTCAATGGGATGGAAGCGTTGCTCTAACCCCGGAGGCTCCATGGGATGGAAGCGTTGCTCTAACCCCGGAGGCTCCATGGGATGGAAGCGTTGCTCAAACCCCGGAGGATCCATGGGATGGAAGCGTTGCTCAAACCCCGGAGGATCCATGGGATGGAAGCGTTGCTCAAACCCCGGAGGATGCATCGGATGGGAGCGATGCTCAAACCCCGGAGGATGCATCGGATGGGAGCGATGCTCAAACCCCGGAGGATGCATCGGATGGGAGCGATTCTCAAACCCCAACCGTTTCTCAAACCCCAGAGGATGCATCGGATGGGAGTGCATCAGATGAAAGCGTTGCTCACACCCCAACCGTTTCTCAAACCCTGGAGGCTGCATCAGATGAAAGCGTTGCTCACACCCCAACCATTGCTCAAACCCCGGAGGCTGCATCAGATGAAAGCGTTGCTCACACCCCAACCATTACTCAAACCCCGGAGGCTGCATCAGATGAAAGCGTTGCTCACACCCCAACCATTGCTCAAACCCCGGAGGCTGCATCAGATGAAAGCGTTGCTCACACCCCAACCATTGCTCAAACCCCGGAGGCTGCATCAGATGAAAGCGTTGCTCACACCCAAACCGTTGCTCAAACCCCGGAGGCTTCATCGGATGGGAGCATTGCTCTAACCCCGGAGGCTGCATCGGATGGGAGCATTGCTCTAACCCCGGAGGCTGCATCGGATGGGAGCATTGCTCTAACCCCGGAGGCTGCATCGGATGGGAGCATTGCTCTAACCCCGGAGGCTGCATCGGATGAGAGCATTGCTCTAACCCCAACCATTGCACCGAGTGGAAGCGTTGCTCTAACCCCAACCATTGCACCGAGTGGAAGCGTTGCTCTAACCCCAACCATTGCACCGAGTGGAAGCGTTGCTCTAACCCCAACCATTGCACCGAGTGGAAGCGTTGCTCTAACCCCAACCATTGCACCGAGTGGAAGCGTTGCTCTAACCCCAACCATTGCACCGAGTGGAAGCGTTGCTCTAACCCCAACCATTGCACCGAGTGGAAGCGTTGCTCTAACCCCAACCATTGCACCGAGTGGAAGCGTTGCTCTAACCCCGGAGGCTGCATCGGATGAGAGCATTGCTCTAACCCCAACCATCGCACCAAGTAGCACACAAGCTTGAGAGTAATTGTTAAGCATGGATGTTTCTTTGGCTATTCACAAAGAAAAACTTATGCCAAAGAACTATTTTGTGGACAAATTCATTATTTCTACATTTTTTTTCTAAATGGAATGATTTTCCTACCTTTTTCTCTAACTATCTATTTTAATTAAAGATATTTTTAAAATTTAATGAAACACAAGTTTTTATAGACTTCACAATCTACTAAATGATACCATAACCAATGAATAGACACTATAGTGAAATCTGTAGACGCGCTCCTCTTAGGAACTAGTACTAGAGCATCTCGATTTGATTCGAGGTGCGGCATGTCATATTATATTATAAACAAGTTCTATAATATAATTAATTCATGTCTCTTACATCAAATTAAAAGAACTTTCTTTGGTTTTTAAGCAATTCTATTTTATGTTTAACAATTTTGGCGCTATATTATCATCGATCTTAGTAATATTTTAATGAAAATGATTATCAATATAATGAATTAAATTATTATAATCTTATAATAATAAGATTTTGTTATTCAAAATAGAGATAATGATTCAAATCTAAGACATTAGTCAAACCTACATTAGTCAAACACAAGATTCTGGTAGAAGTTTTGGTCAAACATTTTATGAAAAGTTAAAGGGTAAGACTGTAAAATAATTGTGTCTAATTGAAAAGTCATTTCTCTCTCTTCCATACATATAGCAATAAGAGAGTGGATTCCCATAGCGTAAAATTTTTTTTTTTCGAAATAAAAAAAATGAAAATTTCAACTCCACAAAGATAAGCTAGGGTTGTAACTTTGTAAGATATCATTTTTTTTCTTCGACAATTTTACAATCCAAAACTGTCGACATAGTTCATACTCCTTTATAGCTAACGACAATTGATACATTTGTAACTATTTTAAGTGAAGTATTCCTCCGCCACTAAGCCTTGGCAGCGATGGTTAAACAAACTAAGATTTCAATTTGTGATTCAAAGTTGAATTGTTTGTCAAGAGATATAATGATTCAAAACTAAGCATAGTTCAAACACAAGATTTTGTGTCGAAATAAGGGATGGTTGTAATTTTGTAAGGTTTCAATTTTGTTCTCCGAAAATTTTGTACAACTGTGACTAAGCTCTGCCATCTGACTCAGTTCGCTCCTTATTTACCGCCACCGTCAACTGATACATTTGTAACTTCTTTAAGTCGTAGTGTTCCTCCGCCGCCATCGAGTCATGGCAATGGTGATCAAACAAACTAAAATTTCAGTAGCGTATTTAAGAATTTAAAGATAATACATGAATTTATGTATAAGAGAGATGTCAATTTTTTTTAGTTTAACAATATGTTTGGCCATGGATTAAAACAACATTTTAATCTATCTTTGGCAGACAATACATGCTTTATACTTGATGAGGCATGTTGATTTCAATATTTTCTATTTGTTTCTTATTTTTTACGGTCATTATCATAAATCAACATAATATTGATAATGAATATTCGGGTATATATTGAATTGTGTAAAATATTTGTAGCAAACTTTAACCCGAAAAAATAGTACACTAATAATTTTACATGAGATGTTTTTTTTTTTTTTTTTTTTTTTTTTTTTTTTTTTTTTTTTTTCT
>NW_019268574.1:278128-326351 GCF_002738365.1 Cucurbita moschata
TTTTTTTTTTTTTTTTTTTTTTTTTTTTTTTTTCTGGACTGGACTTGTAATGATCTAATCACAATAATAAATTAATTATTTTAACATTTAAAAGTATTCAATTAAAAAATAATTTATATTGCAAATTTAACTAGAAAAATGTCACTTGATAATTTGCTATTATGGTAATTATATTTTACATCTTCCTTCTCTTATTATCTTTATTTTGTTGTAATTATTAGATTTTTTTATTTTTATTTTTATTTTTGTTAAAAATTTTAAATACCAAAAACATTTTACTTGTTACAAAAATCTGACCACAATCTAGAATTTTTTAAAAGAAGAAAAAGAAACAAATAGAAAGAAAGAGGGAAGATTGTGTACAGAATTAAAAGAAGAATGAGAGAATGAAAGATGGGCAAAGTGTTACCGTAGTGAATGGGTTGTACGCAAATAATATAATAACTATTTGTATGAAAATAATATTATAAAAAATATATATAAACCATTCCAAAATTTTACTGGAGCAAAGACGATAATGTTTGCATTAAATCTAACACATAGACCATTGTAAATGAGATAAATTATTCTTCAGAAGTTCAAACATGAATATGATGTCATGAGCTCACCTAAGTTGACTTGAATTTTACTTTAAAGAATCAAGTAAGTAAATTAGTGACACTAAACACGTAAGTAATCTTGTGGCCCCAACATGCACCATATTTTTTATGTTATGCTTGTGTGCTTTATGCATTGAAATGTGATGTTTTATTATGTATACAATGGCATGTCATGTCAATTATATCATGTTAGGAATAAAATGAAATCCTCTCTAAGAATAGAATTGAAAAATGATGTAATAGACTACGTGATGTTTACTAGGTATACATAGTGCATGTACGGAATATGTCATGGATGAAATGAGAAAAGGAATGACGTTAATACTATGTTTTAAATGTAAATCATGGGCACCTCATGCATGTATGTGTGTCATGTGCATCAGGATACTTCCCCGTTATGTTATGTTAATACGGATTTGTACCTTCAATATACTTGTTTCTCATGGTATTTCCTTTTCTGTGGCATTTGGCGATGTGTAACCCATTAAGCCTAAACATGTCAGGCCCAGGGGTACGTATATGAACCCACCTTGCCCGAAACTGAAAATAGTCCAAGCACATGTGACAGTTTTAAGATAGGTCTCATCCTGTTATGTGCGTGATTGCATTGCTAAACCCAACCGTCGGATGGTTTACTGAGTATTTCGTAAAATACTTAAGTCATGTGCTACCCTTATACTTTCCAGGTAAAGTTAAAGCTCCACGTTTGGATCAGGTGAATGCTGGAAAGAGCATGGAAGTCAGAATAGGGCATGATAGAGTAGTAGAACGCATTGAATTTTATTTTATTTAGTAGTTGGTAAGTGTTTTAAATGCAATTTTTTATATATATATTTAAAAATATGTTATGGTTAATTTATGGTTTAAAATTAAATATATAAGTCCACGAATTTATTTTTAAATTATTTATTATGAACTTTACCGATGAGATTAAAGCATGCTTGTGTAACGCCACTAATTTTGGCTAAAAAAATAGGGCGCTACATATACTATTCTTCAAACATCTTCCATGCAAGTCACACAAGGCACATGTCTAGCAATGTTGACCTTCATTGTGACACATGCAGACCTTTTCTTATGCAAACGGTATCTCTATTGATGATATAAAAGTTGATGAAAAGAGGAAATCATGCTTGACCACCCACCATATGTTTGACAAAAAAAAGGTTGAATTTCATATCAATGAGCTATTTTACTATGTAAGTGACTGGGCTTGTTGGTAACTGGGAAATCATGCTTGACCACTCCTGCTTAGGTTAATTGGTAACTAGGCTTGTTGTTAAATGCTCATATGCTTGGTTGGATAACCTGTATGTATGACTGATACGTACTCTGTGGCACCTATACGTGTCAATTTTTTATGATGCTATGTTATGTTATGATTATGCGGTATTATGAAATGATGTTTTTATATGAATGTTATATGATGCATTTACTTCCATATGTCATGGTTTGTATATTATTTTTGCATGTTAATACTATGCATATGAGACATTGATAAATCATGCATGCTTCATAAAAACATTATATCATGAAAAGAATGGAGGTGCAGTTTTTATCATAACTACGTACCATGATTTGAAACTAAAGGACTTCATGCATTTTGTATGTTATGTGTATCGAGATATTTTCCTATTATGATTAGTATAGACGCACACCATGATATTATATGTTCTCCTTTCTCTTTGTGGCTTCCGGTAGCATGATTATGCATTGGGCCATAATCAGGTAAATCGATACATATATGACCTTGACTTGTTGGTCCATGTGCATGTGCGTGAGCCGCGTATTGAGAAGTACAACGTATCCAACCCTACAAGGATTAGAAAGTAATGACCAAGGAAAAGTGCTACGGAAAGTTAGGTCTTATCGTAATTGCATTTTCCAACCTTAATAGTTGGGCTACTTACTAAGTATATTTAAATACTTAAGCCACGTGCTATTTTTTTTTTTCATGTAAACGTATGACACTTATGTACGAACGATGATGTCACTAGTGAGACAAACTTCACATTCACCAATAACAAAGAGTCTACACTCATGTTGGCCAAGAAGATGTCAAACCTATTGGTGTTTAATGATGAAAAGGCTATGGGGAACCCCTTTACAGATGTTGAAAACCAAATGGGGACAAACATGTGGTACTTAGATATTGGAGTGAGCAACCACGTGACCGAAGATTGAGCAAAGTTAAGAGAGCTTAATGAGAAGTTATTGGAAACATGAAGCTTTATAATGGATCAATTGTAACGATCCAAGACAAATGATTCACTTTGTTTCAGTGTAAGAACACGATCAATGTTTAATGACCAAGGTATATCACATCTCAAGTTTGAAGAACAATATTATTATCCTCGGTCAAATTATAAAATATTATTAAGCTCGTTTAGTGAGATATTTGAGTGAAACAGAGCCTTGTTGATCAAGGTAAAACAATTGCAAATCGCTTGTATAAGATACTAATGAAAGACCATCAACATCTTCTAAAAACCTCCATTAACATTATAGCAAGAAAAGAAAGAAGAAATAAGTGGATCGAAAGAAAAGGAAGCCGAAAAAATGAGCCATGAAAAAATAGAGACTAATCCATGAGTCATAAGCACTTCTTCAAATGCATAAATCTTACTTAAGCATCTTAACCGTTGCCACAAAAATCTTAATTCCTTATAATGAGTCTCCTCATGAGATCTCCGTTAATAACCCTTATAGTCATAAGTAAGTAGCATATAAAGTTTCATAACACTTGAACTTCTTTAGGGTCTTGAAACATCTCAAAATTCTTGTAGGACTATTTTGGCTATTTACAAACCCAAAACTTGGTTTAAGCTCTCAACATATTTCAATGATCTTGAAACTTTTCACAATCATTTTAAACCACGAAATAAGACTTCATTTAATGTCATTTAGAGGTCACATGAGTCATAAACTAGTGGTCTGTAACTTTAGAGTCATTTTGGTTATTTTACACTTATCCTTTGTTCAACCCTTTAACATTGTCAAATGACCTCCAAATTTCATGCGTGTCAAGTCCTCGATTAAAATATCATGGATATAAGAGTGACATGTCCTCTATTAAAATATCATGGATATCAGAGTGGTTGAGAGGGTTATTTTAAAGCAATTATTCCATAACCCCTTTTAACTCTTACTTAAATTAGAGTTCATACACATTTTTAAATGATTCCTACCCATAAAACTTGAGAAAAGTCTAGATTGACTTGAAAAAAATTTATATACTTTCTTGACCGTGAATCACCCCCTTTCTCAATCTCAGTTCATAGTTTCATAATTGTATGTCATATTTTGGACACCTCATATTGCAATTCACATCCGTACAAGCCTCGAAAACATTAATAATCATGAAACTACCTTGTTTTTTTTTTTTTTTTTTCCTTTTATGTTTTGAAACATCCGATTAAAACATCTAATCTTCTTCAGCAAAATCATTTTCATGTGTACACTAGTTTTAGTAGCTTACTACTTTTAATGATGCTATAACTTGACGATGTTAGATAACCACAACTCTCCAATGATATTGTTCACTTTGAGCATAAACTCAACTCCTCTTTCTTTTAGAGTCCTTTGTTTTACCTTTGAGGATTCTATTGACATGACTAAGTTTAAGGCAAGTCCTTTGTTCTACCTTTGAGGATTCTATTGACATGACTAAGTTTAAGGCATGACTCTAATACCATATTAGATGAACACATCTCTCCACAATGGTATGATATTGTCCAATTTGAGCATAAACTCTCATGGCTTTGCTTTGGGCTTCCTCAAAAGCCCTCAGTCAATGGAGAGAGTATTCCTTGATTATAAATCTATGATTATTCCCTAAATTAACTGACACTGTCATCCAACATAAGATTTGAATACAAATTTTGCTAAATCTAAACGTGTATTGAATCATCCATACATCATGTACCACTCACATTCTAAGTATAGTAAGTCACAAAAAAGTAAAAATAATATGTTTTATTATCTTTCAGAAGGCATACTTAATTGTGATGAAGGGTTGCCACAAAAACCTTAATTCCTTATAATGAGTCCTTACGAGTAGTTTGTCCTTTTCCACATGGTTCATAGCCCAAACGTATCTAATCCTCATGAGATCCCTTGATTACCCTTATAGTCATAAGTGAGTGACACATAAAGTTTCAAACCACTTGGACTCCCTATTGGTCTTGAAACATCTCATAATTCTTGTAGGATTATTTTGGCTATTTAAAAACCCAAAACTTGGTTTAAGTTCGGAACATATTCCAATGATCTTGAAACTTTTCACAATCATTTTAAACCATGAAATAAGATTTCATTTAATGTCATTTAGAGGTCCCATGAGTCATAAACTAGTGGTATGTAACTTTAGAGTCATTTTGGTTATTTTACACTTATGCTTTGTTCAACCCCTTAACATTGTCAAATGAACTCCAGATTTCATGCCTAACCTAATCATGTCATGCAAAGTTTTCTATAAAAAAATATTATGGATGTTAGAGTCCATTCAAAGGGTTATTTTAGAGTAATTATTCCATAATCCCCTTTTTAACTCTTACTTAAATTAGAGTTCATATAGATTTTTGAGTGATTCGTGAGTGATTCCTATTTGTAAAACTTAAGAAAAGTCTAGATTGATTTGAAAAAAATTCATATACTTTCATCATCCTCAATCTCCCACTATACTCAAACTCAATTTATAGTTTTATAATTGTATGTCATATTTTGGATACCTCATATTGCAATTCACATCCATACAAGCCTCGAAAACATTAATAATCATCAAACTACATTGTTTATTTATTTATTTTTTTTATTTTTTGAAACATCAGATTAAAACATCTAATAGCAAAATCATTTTCATGTGTATACTAGTTTCAATAGCCTACTACTTTTGATGACGCTATAACTTGACGAGGTTAGATAAACACAACTCTCCACAATGGTATGATATTGTTCATTTTGAGTATAAGCTCGACTCCTTTTTCTTTTAGATTTCTTTGTTCGAAATTTAAGGATTATATTGACATTGCTAAGTTTAGGGCATGCCTCTGATACCATGTTAGATGAACACAACAATCCACAATGGATGATATTGTCCACTTTGAGTATAAGCTCGACTCCTTTTACTTTTAGATTTCTTTGTTCAACCTTTAAGGATTCTATTGACATTGCTAAGTTTAGGGCATGACTTTGATACCATATTAGATGAACACAACAATCCACAATGATATGATATTGTCCACTTTGAGCATAAGCTCTCATGACTTTGCTTTGGGCTTCCCCAAAAGGCCTCAGCAAATGGAGAGAGTATTCCTTGATTATAAACCCAGGATCATTCCCTAAATTAACGTGGGACTTTCATACAACATACGATTTGAATACAAATTTTGCTAAATCTAAACCCGTATTGAATCATCCATACATCATGTGCCACTCACATTCTAAGTATAGTAAGTCACATAAAAGTAAAAATAATATCTTTTATTATCTTTTGTAAGGATACCTAACTATGATGAAGCGTTTGCTGCAAGACAATGGAAACATTTCGAGTGTACATCTTAGGCTAGTCTATAGAATCTATAAGCCTAAACCTCTAATACAATTTATAACGAATCATGTTAGAGATTCAAATCAGGATTCAAATATTAGATTCAGCACCTAGTGACTTCGTCCATTCCCCTATATCCCTTGCGACAAGGTCACGTTACTTGCTTGTAAGATCCCAAATAAGGTTAACGTAACTCAAGTATGTTTAAGAAGCCCACGAGATGTTTAAAAGACTCATGGATAGGAACTAAGAGACCTAAGCAAAGACAAGGGACCTAAGTAAGTAATGTTAATATCCTAGGAAGGAATTATAAGGATTCAAGGTCTTTGGAAAAGGTTTGTTAAGGAAAACGTAAGCATAAAGGGCAAAAATGTCATTTTTCAAAAAAATGAACTTCAAATTTACGAGGATTTTAAGGTTTCACTATAAGTTTACACTTCCTCTATAAATTATTAAGTATGGGCTTTCATTTGAAACAAAAAAAGAAGTCTTAAAAGTTCCTTAAACTCGAGTTGGAAGCTTTTGGATTATGAATTTCATTAATCTTGGGTTTTTCAAAATTTATAGACTATGGTCCATCAAATTTCCTCAAAGCAATTCTAATCACTTTTAAGTTAGCTCCCCAACAAGTTTCACGAAGGAATCAAGTGCGAAAACATCCCAAACACATTTCCTTAATTTGAGTTTTAATGGTCGTGGGATGGAAAAAGCCTCAAGGAAACTCATCTAGCCAAACCAATACGAATCGGTTTCTAGCAATGAAGAAGTTTCATGAAGACCCAAAATCTAAAGACCTAAAAAGAAAGGACAATCAAAGAAAAAACTTATGAGATTCGTTTTTTATGAATTTTGGAAAAAACTCCAAATTCGACTAAGGTCCTTTAAGCTTTAATCCATGGATTATATAAACTTGAAGAGGATGAGAAAAGAATATTTCTTAAAGAAGTTGACACCGGAAGCGCTCTCTATCAAGTTTCGCAATAACCTTTAGAATCTCCATCTATTTATAATGTAACGAGTTTGTGAATGATGCAAACATAGTTTCTATCAAATTTTCTTACATAACATAATTTACACGGCATGGTCTATGGAGGTTTATACATCATAGATTATCATCATGATAACATATTATTCCAACATAGTATAATCACATTAAAGTATAGCTTATAAACACGACATAACACAACATTCAATAGCATAGCAATCATAATTCTGATATTTGTAAGGGCAATGAGTATGCATCATAATAAGTAATACAATTCATCCTACCAAGCATATAGTAGAGTCACTTACTTGAGTAGGTTAAACAAGGGCTGTTAGTTTATGTGTGGAGTTAGTCCAAATTCTTCCCTTGAAATCAAGTCAAACTATGTGAATTTATGACACCAACTTAAAACATATTAAGCAAATTTATTTATATAACGTTTACGATTAAATCTCTAATTAGCTTATTATACTTTAATCTAGCCAAACACGTGTCATACTCATCTCAAATGCTATTAAAAATGCAAAAACTAACTTTAGAAGGATAAAAAATTGTAGGAAAGGGTTCAAAGTAGTGGAACGAATTGGAAATTTGTAAACCAAGTCGTTCACGCTATTGGAGCCGCTACCGTGCCAAGCCGAGTCGAGCCGAGAAGCTGATGCTCGAAAGGGACGCGGGTCAGGCTAAGAGCGCGGGTAAGGACATGTATCATAGGTTTAGGATATATACACACATCTAGGTTGGACTACTATCAAGTCAAGCATATGGGTTGTGAGGCTGCTGGGCTGGGGGACAAGCGTCTTGGTCCGAGTGGCTATTGGGCCGAAGGATGCACTCATTAGCTAGGCAATTGGTCAGCCTAAACACGGTCTCTATTGAATTCAACCATAGTCGTGCTACTGTCAAATCATCTGTAAAATCACTAAAGTTACGAGGGTCATCTCTCTTGAAATCTCGCAGATGCTTTGCTTTTTAGGTTGACAACGAGGCATTTTCCTATTGCGTTGTTACTATTGTTTGCATAATTGCTTGCAATGATTCCATGAGGGTAGTTGTGGGGTCTTGTGCAGCCTGAGGTGTCACTAGAGGTGGGGTGGCACCATTTCGTCAGGTCGATTCATCGATTCCTCGCGTACCGGACCTCGATCTCTTATTTCCCATTCCTCTATCTCTAATAGGGACGCCCTCTTGCTCGTCCTCTAGATGACATAATCTATACACATAACCTAACTACTAAGTCTATAATACTTAACTTACATCCATTATATACTTCTCTAATCAATCACATGAATACATCCAACACATGCTTACAATCTATCCATTAATATAATTACACTAACATGCTTGTTTTGTCTAACCTTGCATTATCATAATCATGTTAATATCCAACATAATGTCAAACTTTATTTTAATAAAAATTAATCTACTGCATGTAAACCAGTTACTATCTTTAAAAAGCATACCTAACGGTGACGGTACATCTGTTGGAGGACCGTGGAAGGACATGTATCATAGGGTTAGTAGTGCAATCACACACCTAACGTGATTGAGACCTATCTTTTAAAACTGTAACATGACATTAGACTCTTTCCAATTTCGGGCAGGGTTTGATGTGTAGTACTTCTCCACCTACGACCCACGTACGCGAACATGGACCCACCAGGCAAGCTCGTATACGTACTCTCTTAGGACTTAATCAAGCACAATGCATTACACATCACCAAACGCCTAAGAAAAGGAAAGACCCGTGTGATATCATGACAAATATAAATATCAAAGGTAAACGCCCATACTAGCATAACATAACGAAGAAGTATCTCAATGCACATGACATACATACATGCATGAGGTCGAATGATCATTCATAACATGACATTAGTTTCATTTTCTTTCTCCTTTCATTCATAACATATTTCATATATGCATCATATATACATGACAATCATCACATAATCCATCACACAACTTTACATGGCAAGACATAACATTACAGACATGAAATTTTATTTCATTCATACTGTAGTGTAATGGCATCACATGCACACACAACATACATCACATGACAATAAAAAGAGCATATAAGCATCACATAATGAATATGGTACATGTAGGAACCACAAGTAGGGGTGTACATTCAACCCGATAACTCAGACCAACCCAACCCGAACTATAAGGATTGGGTTGGATTGGATTAGCATTTTGGACAGGGTTCGGTTCATTTTTCTGAACCCAAATTGAATCGATTCGGTTTCGGATTCGTGGGACAAAATTCTCTAGTTGACCTGAGCGACCCATCCAAATAAATATATAATGTATATTAAGAATCTTTTAGTTTAATGAGTTTGCCAGAGTTATACTCTAGCCGATGTAGTGAGACCCATATCTGGGTTCGATTCTAGCCTATTACATATTTCTCCTTGTTTCTCACTGAAGTTATCTTTTTTCCGAAAATAGAGGGTTGGGTTGGGTTGGGTTACCAATCCAACCAACCTGAACCATGTACACCTCTAACCACAAGGCGTGAACCATCATACATCTATCAATTATCTAACTCCAATAGCAACGTCACTTGCTTGGTTGGCCATGACCGAAATTACTAATTACTCGATAGCCACTTCAAAAACTATATTCGAATGCTTAATTTTACCAATGTAAAATCATATCACATACTTTTACTTTAGAGCATATCCAGAACTTATTCTAGCTAAGCATGACGATTATTTCAAAGATAAGTCCTAAAACTACCTAAAATTGGGTAAATAGAAGTCTTACTGAACTCAAACGTCTCAAATAAGGTAAAAAATATCTTTATAAGGGTCGACAACTTAGGAAATGGTATAGGTTTGTATACCGAGAAGCCTAAGATGAGGAGCTGAGCCGCCAAGTCGAGCTTGAGCGAGCCGAGAAGCTAAGCCAAACGAGCCACTGAGCCAAATTGCAAAGTTGCTGAGTCGAGTCAGAGGAGACGCAGTTGGAAAATGGGTAAGGTGTCAGGCACGTGCAGTGCTGAGGGCACGGGTTGTCACTCGAGTCAAGGTGCGAGTACGAGTCCCTGGCTGCAGAATGTTAGGCTTAGTTGACCCATGTCTGGAGAGTAGACGTCTTCACAGGTTGGAATGAGTTGGGTCGTGCACGTCTAGAATAGGTATTAGCTTTATGGGCTGCAATGGGTTAGGTTTGTGGGTTAGGGATCCGACTTAAGTCCAGCAGCTTTGCCTCCTTCGCCCAAGAACGCATAGTAATCCTTGATCTCTCTCCCCTCTTTTCTGACGCTTTATGACGTCATTTATGCACGATTTTATTGTCATTTGTTTACCTCTCGTTTATACAATAACACAACAACACTCCTATGCTCCTAAAACCCAAAAAAACTTAACTAAAATTTGAAATCTTCATGGGGTAATCTCTCGGTTTCCTTCTCATACAATGCTCTCGTTTTCTTGCTTGGATAACTCTTCGATGCGTAGGTGGGTTGCATAATGAAGAAAAGATTATGTTGGTGATGGAGAGCACGAAGGGTTTTTAACGGGGGGTTATGGTTGGTTACTCTGCAGATATAATGTCTCGATTCCCCGTGAAGTTTGAGTATATCGTTTTTTCTTTCCAAACTTCTACACAACCCGTGTTTCTTTTATAGGACCTCTAAAGACCTAACTCTAAAAAAATTATGGTTATAATCGATGTATGAACTGTCTGGATGACCAGAAAATGTCGTGTAGATCATTTATGTTGCAGAATGATGCACATATATAATAGAAATCTAACCGAAAAATTCTTAACCGTGATGGCAGCATGAGCAAATGATCACAATTGAAGAAAGCATTTTAAGAAGAATATTACCCAAGCCAGGGAGAAGAAATGTTAAAGTCCAAGCAAAAGGTCTAATCTTCCACTTCTTCTTCTTTTTTTTTTTTTTTTTTTTTTTTTTTTTTTTTTTTTTTTTTTTTTCTTTTTCTTTTTCTTTTTCTTTTTCTTCTTCTTTCTATTAACCATTCCTATTTATCTTCAAATGTCTTATTCTCCCTTCTTTGAATAATCTTTTAATTAATTTTATTTAAACCCATAAATAATCAGTTTATGAAAAGCATTTGCTAAAAAATTTGTTGCTGGAGAGATTTGAACTCTCATTGGGAAATTCCATGTACTTAACAAGAACACATCTTAACTACTCGGCCAAACAAACAACTTTTGATGGATGATCGATGGATCGTGGACTGATGATCGATGATAGAATCGTGCAATAGTTCTGCAGCTAGGAGTGCTGTTAGATCTGTATTATTGTCTCTGTTTTATATTTTAATGTCGTTTCATAACTAAAATGATCAAAATGCTCTTATAATTACGTTCCACTGGTTTATGATCAAGTGACCTTTAAATGACATGAAATTTAATAAGGAACTGCCTAAAAGAATTATCAAATTTCAAAATCAATAGAACATGCAAAAGACTTGAACCAAAATTTGGGGATAAATGAGCAAACTATCCCTATAATAATTATGAGTTGATTAAAGATTCTAAAGGACTCCAACTGATTAAAAAAAGAATAAAAAACTTTATATGAGACTTACTTATGACCTCAAGGATAATTCTCTGAGGTCTCACTAGAGTATTAGAACATGTTTGGGGTATGAACCAAGAGGAAATGGCGAAATTACCCCTTAAAATCCTTTACAAGATGCTTAGGAAGCGATAAGATTTATTAATACCAAGTGACAAGATGCTTAGGAAGATTTTTGCATGTGAAAAAAAAATTATATGACTCCTATGGATTTTAAAGCACACGTGTTACGAAATTTTTTTTGGTTGTGCCTCAAGACTTAACAAAGAAATCTTAGAACTAGAAATCGAGATACCTAAAAAACCTCCTGATATGCAATGAAACTTGGTCATACGACACAGACTACGTCGTAGGTTACACATGAAGTCTTGGACATAGGTACTCAAGCTATGTCGCAGAGAACGCATGAAGACCTAGACATAGGTATGTAGATTGTATTGTAGGGAATACATGAAGTCCTTGACATAGGTATACATATTGTATCACAAGAAAACCATGAAGCCCTAAATGTAAGTATTAGACTATGTCACAAGGAACGTACGAACCTTCGAATATAGGTCAGGATTGAGTTGTTTATTGACCATAGGACCAACAGGTCTCCCAAATGAGTGTTTGAAGGACAAGAACCAAGCTCTTTGATACAAAATCCTACAACAAAGCTCTTTGATACAAAAACGTAAAAGAAGTAAGGAAGTCATCTTCAAGGAGTGGAAAATCTAGAGTTAAAAGACAAAATTAAATAGAGTGGAAAATTGGGAGTTAAAGACAAAATTAAATATCTAAGATATTCCAACATTAGTATAACATGATATATCAATTTCAACAAAGAGTCTGAGCCATGAATTCACTTGAAGTATGGATAGCACGATGAAATAGAATTGAAGTAGATCGAGCCATATATACGCTAGCTACTAAGCCAAAAGTTTAAACACCTTACTATTTATTATGGAATATGTTAATTTTGATGGTCAAGAGGAAACAATGGGTAGTCAGACTAGACTTAAAAGGCACCAAATTGTAAATTTACTTGATTTAGTGAGATAATTTAGAAGGTTTGTTCATATGTTCCAAGTTTAACTGAGTATGTTTGGGATGAAATGACAAGTTAATCCCATGTTTCATACAACTTTTTGACATTGTAGATTGAATTGAACGGAGATATAAGAATAGGCTTACCATCGTCACTCTCCGCAGTGCATAATGTATGTCAAATATCCATGTTTCACAAATACTTGACTAACCGGAGGCAAAATAAAAAATCTCATAACAACAACTAACCCACCATCAACGACACACTTTTAAGGAAAATAAAATGGGATTACCAAGCATATCTACATTGAACTTGTCACCTCCACCATCGAAGCATGGGCAGTTCCCCTCACTAGATTGTCGGCGACTAGCAAAAAATCTAGCTATTTCCAGCGAGATTTGAATTTTAAATTTTGTATTTTTTTTACAAACTACACAGAGATGCTGCAAGAAAGTTGGAAGCAAGTGCAAGAAGTTGGACCCGACGAAGTTACAAATTGTACTAGATTTTTTGAGGTTGGAAGCGTAAATCATATTGTATTAATAATCGAAGAAGACATAGCAAAATTAATTTACCTCCATTTACTCGAGGGGTAAATTCTTCCATCACAAAGCATAATTTAAATAGTAGTTAATTTCAGAATAGGAGAAAGATTACTACATAATCAATTTTTGTGAATATCTTTTAACTACTAATCGAGTCTTGAAACTCTTGCCATCTAGTTCAGTCTTGATTCTGGACACTACTTGTTCAATAAAGCTCTCTTTCTTATGAATAACTCAATCAACACCCACGTATTATTCGTTTCAAGTGAACTCATCTGATCATCCATACTCCCACATGGTTAGTCAGCAACAAGTATTGTAATGAATGTGAATATCTATTAGATGTTCTAATAGTCGTGGATGATCTCCTTAACACCTACTTAGGTGCGAAATTTTTTAGCAGTAATCTTACGAGTTTCTTTAGATTCTACAGCGATATTACTTGGTAAATTTTTCTACAACTCATCTTAACTCCCACTTGCTTCGTAGTCTTTAGGCTTCTTTTTTTCTTGTATATGACATTTCCATCCAAAGTTATGTCACAATGTCTATTAATTTTTTTGTTCCTGTCATCCTAAAATTTATACCCGAATAGGTCAGAACAATAGTTTATGAAGTAGTATTTCACAACCTTAACATCAACTTTGTCTTTTTTCTCTCGATCAACATTTCCATACATAGTGTAACTAAAAGTTCTCAAGTGAGAGTACTTTAATTCATTTTGTGTCCATAACTCTTCTCGCTATTCGAACCCCAAGGGTATTAACGACCCTCTATTGATCAAGTAGGTTGTTATATTCACAACATCAACCCATAACTCTTTGGTAATCTAGAATACATTTTTCTACTCCTTGCTCGCTCATTCAATGTTCTTTTCATCCTTTCAGCAACACCATTTTATCTTGTCCTACTAGAAACTGTCATCATTAATTTAATTCCCTCATATACAAAAAATGCTTTAAAATCTAATTTGTTGTACTCTTCTCCATCGTCTGACATCAAACATTTGATCTTCCAATCGATATGATTCTCAACTTTTGCTTTCCACTTCTTGAAGGTGGCAAACGCATCTGATTTTTGTTTCAAGAAATAAACCAATATCTTCCTGCTAAAATCATCAATGAAGGTGACATAAAACATGGATTCACCAAGTGATGGAACTCAAGATGGTTTCCAAACATCTATATGGACAAATTCCAACCGTACTTCCTTCGGTTCTTTAGAAGTATTTGTGAAGCTAACTTGTTTCTGCTTGCCCATAACACAACTCTCACGAAGACCCATATCAAAAAATTTTAGGCCTTCTAAAACTCCTTTAGCCACCATCTTAATTCACTTAATGCACATATTTTCAAGTCAATTGTGTCATAGACTTAAAGGAGAAAACTCTCAGCAATAGCAGCCATGTTTATACACCCTACAATGGTGTATAATGTTCTATAGTTTATATGATGTGCTACCACCATAGCACCCTTCATAAACTTACCCGGACTCTTTTCAAACTCTACTACATAACTTATGTTGTCCACTGACCAATGGAGATCAGGTTCTTCTTGAGACCTGGGATATACTGACATCCTTCAATGTCCACTGATCTTTTGTTGAAGTTTGTACACGAACATCTCTCTTTCCTTCAATCTCCAAGGCTTTGTTGTCAACGAGATACACCTCTTCAAAATTTTCAAATTTGAAACTTCAAAACAGTTCCTTGTTTGGAGATGAATGAAAAGATGTACCTAAATAAAAAATCCAGGTTTCAATCGAGTTGAATTAGAGTCTCCTCTATATCTTTTCCTGAACTTATAAATATTGTCATCTCTAGATTTGTGATTCTGCTTCTTCTTCAGTTTCGTACAATATGTTTGAAAGTGCCTCTTATCGCTACAATTTCAACACGTTACATTTGGGTGTGTTCAAATATTTTCCTCGATTCTTTGATTTTTATCGACCATGTATATTTGGGTCCTTCGATTTACTTCTTCTCCTCTGATAAACAATGAAAGCGCTTTCCAATGAGTCTCCAATTTCTCGTTTGTAAATACTTTCGTTGAAAACTACATCTCGAATTCATCAAACTTTAATTTCTCAGATCCTCCCGAACTTCTTATCACAATAACAAAAGTATCCTACTATTAAGGTAAATATGACATCAAATTCAATATTTTAATTTCCACAGAGCAAAATGACTTACAATCATATTGAAGTCATTTATATGATTTGTAATAGATCCATCTTCAAATATTTGTAAATTGAACAATCTACGCATTAAATATACCTTATTCATAGCTGAGGATTTTTCATACATATTTGACATTGTCAATATGTTGTTGTCTTCTTCTTGAAGATATTGAACGTCACGTTTCTGGATAGCGTTAATGTCATCAACCTTAGAGCTTTCCAATCCTTAAGCTTCTACAACTTTATGGTCATGGTATCCAACTTCACCCCACATAAGGATTCATGATGATCTTTATGATACAAATACATCTTCCAAGACTGAAATTGAATCTATAAAACTTGATTCCAATTTTTCAACTTTCAATCTTCATAGATTGGGGTGAGTATCTCTTACCTTTGATACAAATTGTTTTGATTGCATAACAACTCACACACTCAATCATCATACTAATAAAAGGTAAACTTTAACCCCTTGTTCCTTATTTTATCCTTTTTCCTTCTCTTTTTCTCCGAATATGATCAGTTTAGAATCTCCAAACCCCCAAATGATCATTTTGCCACTTGGTTGACTTTGACCAACATTTTTTTTTTTTTTTTATATTTATCCTAGGTTTTCGTGATCATTATAAGCATTTTTTTGTGTCTACCACAACCTCAAATTCGACCTCTAAGACTCTCAATAAAAGTTTAGAAGTCTATCTTAAAAGGAAGAATAGAGAAAATTAATTCTCATGGGAGCTCGAGCATTACATATTATCCCCTACTTAAAAACATTTATCCTTGAAAGTTGTTTATTCTCAATTCCCATGGTAGGTCAACCTTAGGTCTACTTATCTCACTTGCATTGTGATATCATTCTGACCCTTGCTCCACTCGTTCATAACCTTAGTTATTTGCTTAACTCACGTCCTTCCATGTTCATAGAGGTTGTAATAATCCTTATCATCCTCCGGAACCCCTCGAGTTCTTTGACCACTAGAGTGCACCAAGGGCTACTCTACCCTTTGTACATGAGGCGCTCTTTGCAAAAGAGTGAGTAATTGAATGGTTGATGAGAAGATTGTATTATGAAAGAGAAAAAAGGCTATATATATAGAGAGAATACAAAAAGATATTTCGAAAATCTACCTAAAAATTGGTAGAAAATTTGGTAACAAACCTGTACAAAAATCAAAACTAAATCAACTTCTAACTTAAGATTTAATCAGATACTAACTGACATCAATCTAAACAAACACGTGATCTTTAACACTCCTCTTGTTTAGAAGCTCTGAACTCCAAACATTTTCTTGAACACCCATCTTACTCCAATTATCTTTCTGTTTAGAGGTCGATCAACCAACTCCCTGATTGTTTTTTTCTCGATCACCAAAAGCTCCTCCTCTGACAGGTGCATCATCAACCAAAGCATCTTATCGTTCATCTTCAGACTCTTCTTGTCGTTCATCTTTAGACTCTTCTTGTCGTTCATCTTCAAACTCTTCTAACATGCTACCAAAGATTAAATTGTTTGGTGCATTATAAATTTATTTCACCTTAGTCAATTCTTACCAATTCCATTGCTCATTTCCAGCAAAATGAACACCTCAGCTCACAATAACACGACTAGTGTGTGGTTGAAAAACTCTGTAAGCTTTGGATATAGTGCTATACCCAACAAAGATGTCAGCTTCTGCCTTTTTGCCAAGCTTTTCACGCTTGGCATGTGGAATATAAGTGAAGCAAAGACACTCAAATACTCTAAGGAACATTAAAGAAGGTTTGTAACCATACAAAACTTCAAATGGTGTCAGGTCCTTAACAGCTTTTGTTGAAATTCGATTTTGCAAGCACACAACAGTGTTCGCTGCTTTTCCCCAAAAACGTTCTGGAAGATCCTTCTCATGAAGCATGCATCTCGTCCTCTCCATTATAAATCTTTCCTCCTTTCTGTCATTCTTGTCAAAGAAAAACTCACCAATTTGTGAAATAAATCTCACACAAACATAGGAGACTGAAAAACACTCTGTTTATCTAAAAAAACCTTCTTCTATTACTTCTGTGTTTCTTTTATTTTTTTTTTTTTTCTCTCCTTTTCACAATACAAAGTACAATATATTTATAAGCTCTCCTAAAACTAAATATAACCATCCGAATGCCACTATTTCCTAACCCATGAAATCCAACTATTTCCTAAAATATAAATCTTGGCCTTTCATTTTCAACATTTTGGCCTTTTCATTTACGACTGACTTTTGAATTAAAAACCTACTAAAATTCTAGCATCTTCACAATATTTGTTAAAAGTTTCTGAAGTGTACTCCGTGCCATTATTTGATCTTATAGTCTGAATCAAACGTGCACTTTCATTCTCAACTCTGGCTTTGAATTTCCAAAATATACCCGCAACTTCTAACTTTTGCTTCAGCAAGAAGATCCAACACATTCTTGTTAGATCATCAATAAAAACAATGTAATAAAGATTGTAATTTGATGATGGTGTTGCTGAGGACCACAAAATTTAGTATGAACCAGCTGCAGCTTTTTCGAGGCTCTTCATGCCTCTTTAGGAAAGGGTTGCCTATGTTTCTTCCCAAATTTACAAGCACAGCAAAGAGGCATGTCATCATCAATGTCAACGAGTCCTTCTACCAACTTCTTTGACTGCATCTGAAGCAAACCTCGATGATGAAAGTGTCCAAGTCTTTTGTGCCAAATCTCAGTGGCACTGGCTCAGGATATAAAGCCCATCTACTCTTTCTCCATCGGATTTTGAGAAAAAAAATTTCCTTTCATTTTGACATTGAACAAGTCTTTGCCACTATCATCTCTGATCAAGCATTGATTATTCTCAAACAACACTTGATAGTCTTTATCATGTAACTGACCAACACCTAAGAGATTTTGATCAATTTTAGGTACAAATAAAACATCTGGAATAAATTGTGTACCTTCATAGCTTGGTATAGCTACGGTGCCTTTTCCATTGACTTCCAAGTGTTCACCATTGTTAATTCTCACTCTCTTGACTTCAGTGTTTCTTAATTCCTCAAAAAACTCATTGTCATATGTCATATGATTTGTGCACCCACTGTCAATTAATCAACTCTCGCTTGATTCTTTGTCTAAAAAACAAGTGACCACAAACAATTGATCTTCTTCTTCTTGATCAATTATCGGTGCATCTACTTCTTTCACCTGACCTTTGACTTTGCAAATCACCGCTTCATGTCCAAGTTGATTGCATTTGGAGCATTTGGTGTCATGTCTTCTCCAACACTTGTATGGTGGATGACCTTTCTTCTCACAATGACGGCAAGGTGGATAGAATTTTTTGGAACCTTCTCCTTTTGTCTTCTGATAATTGGTAGATGAATCTCCATTCGTCGATTGGTTTTTGAAAATTTTCTTCTTTTTATACCTGCTGTTGTCTTGATGCTTAACAGGTAAGACATCTTCAATCACCCCTTCTTGCCTCATAGACCTCCTTTGCTCTTGTGCTTGTAAAGCGTCCAAAAGCTCTCTAAGAGAAATCTTTGACAAGTCTTTGGTGTTCTCCAGAGTAGTAACGGTGGCTTCAAACTTCTCTTGAATAGAGACTAGCAGCTTTTCAACGATCCTGAAATCATTTAACATAGAACCAAGCAATCTAACCTTGTTGGTAATGCTGAGAAGTCTGTCATAATACTCTTTCACCGACTCAGACTCCTTCATCTTCTGCAACCTAAAATCCCTAATCAAATTCAGGACTTTCATTCCCCAAATCCTCTCATCTCCTCCATATTCAGCCTTGAGATAATCCCAGGTTTCTTTTGCTGTTTTGAGAGACATTATTCGCTTGAATATCATTTGAGATACAGTTGCAAATAGGCAAGCTTTTGCCTTTGATTTTCTTGTCTTCTTTTCCTTTTGTACTTTGATTTGTGCTACAAGTAGAATTTGCTGGAAGTGGAGGGACCTTGTAATCCTCTCTCGTTGCTTCCCAAAGATCCAAAGCCTCCACATAAGTCTCTATACGAACTGCCCACATTTGATCTCCTATATATACCGATAATACAAAATGATATTTACAAAATCTACCTAAAAATCTGCAGAAAATCTGGTAACAAACAAGTAAACAAATCCAAACTAAATCAAACCAAAACTAAATCAACCCCTACTTATAAGGAGATTTAATCAGATACTAATAGACAACAATCTAAACAAACCCGTGATCTTTAACACACTCCCATGTTGGGTATCAAGGGGTCATTCCACGACACCTCAGTGATTAAGGACATGGTACAGCCACATAGGTTCTAAAAGATCTAATTCTAGTGGACATTTACATCAATCATTTTTTTTTTATCCTACATAAATACATATCACTAACGTCAACCAACAAAAGGTTAAACTCTTAGAAAAGTACTTGTTACTACAATTCTAGCTCATTGTCCTCCCTCACTGCCTTGCTCTTGTGTGTACACTCAGCCAACTTGTGGGAGCACCATGAGATAATACTATTAAAGAAAAGATTCCCTGGCAAGGGTGGGTGCTACACCAGTGGTATTTTCCTTGGCACGAGTGCCCAAGGATCTCAAGGGAATCTCAAGTTACGGTTCTACTTCGACCTCTCTTAGACACTCGTGCTTACAGCATGGCTCTGTCGGCATTAGGAAGCAGCTCTCTAACCTCACCCTGGGGTGGATGTTGTCCCGTTTTAGGTGTCGAAATTGCGATGTCATCTTCAACCCTTCTTCTACCTTTCCTAGGTTGAGACGTGACGTAAGTCCCTATTCTCTTAGGAGACATAATCTATCAAGAAGACAACAAACTTAGATTACTACATATCCTAGCACATTGTTCCAAGCAACATAAATAGTAATCATAATAATCATAAGTCTCATAAGTTACATCCTCATAAGTCTTATAATAAAATACACATCTAGACAATATATCTAGTAACAATGACGTGTCAAAGAGTTGAGTCACAGAGGTATAAAACACTCTACCTACAAAATATGGTTTATAGACCTAAAACTCGGCTACTCTAATACCAACCTATCATGACCAAATTTTTTGAATTTTCGAAAAATCAGACTACGACCAAAAGTCGAAAGCTAAAAATAAGTAGGTAAATCAAACAATTAAAATGCAAAAAATAAGTTAAAATTTCGTCCCATTTAAAATCATAAAATACCATCGATAAAATCCAAATCAATAGAAATACAAAACAAGTACTATATTAGTTATTTACAAGCGTGTCATATGTGCGAAAAATCAAAAGAATACAAATGAAAATTCTCAAAGAAAAGAATACAAATTAACACTAACGCCACAGATCGACACCTCTTTGTGACGGTTAAGCTTCCGAGCACATCCCCACCTCGCCCCATACTTGAAAAGAAAAGGGGAAAAGGTTGAATATAAAAATAAGTTTCCACGAGCTTGTCATTCGGACCTAGGAAGTTTACGCCTAATTCAGGTATCCCCTAACCATTATCTCACACCAAAGTGGCGCCTATCAGGAGCTAAATTATTTGTGTAGTCCCTCATCTCCTCTCGGTGGATATTTCCTCCACACATAATGGTAGCTCTTCTATTTTCAATGAACCTGTACGAAGACTCAAATTTGATTTATTTGACACATATGTTTAATAAAAAAATCAAACTTAAACACTTTCATTTTCGGGCCATTTTGAGTCATTTTCCGTAGGTGTACCATTGACACTTTTTTCCCCTTTGAGATGAGGGTCATTAACTCATTTAGAAAAGTACTTTTATCGTTTTACTATCATATCAAATCCACTAAAGATTATACTAAGCACAAAATAAGGAAGAAGAAAAAAACATGTACTCATGTCTATAAGACCTCATGACCTGAATCCTTTCGAGAAGACCGTAATGGAGACACTTAAATCATTACGTGAAAAAAACTAAACTTCTTTCAATATTTTCTCAACGAAATTTTAAGAAACGTTAAAATTTTATGAATTTGGCATATATGTTTGTAAAAAAAACTAAACTTAAACACATTTATTTTCGAGTTGTTTTCCATTGGTGTACCGTTGACACCTTTTTTGCCTCTTTGAGATGAGGGTCATTAGGTCGTTCAGAAAAGTTATTTTCTCGTTTAGTATCATACCAAAACCACTAAAGATTGTACTAAGTATACAATAAGGAAGAATAAAAATATGGACTCGTGTCTATAAGACATCACAACCTGAACCCTCTCAAGAATACCCTAATGTTGACACTTAAATCAATACGTTTAAAAACTAAGTTTCTTTCAATATTTTTCAACGAAAGCGTAACTAACATTCAAATTTGCTGAATTTGATACATATGTTTAGTAAAAATAACTAAACTTAAACACTTTTATTTTTGGACCATTTTCAAGTCATTTGCTGTAGGTGTATCATTGACATTTTTTTTTTCTTTTTTGAGACAAGGGTCATTAACTCATTCGAACAAGTTGTTTTCTCATCTTCGTATCGTACCAAATCCCCTAAAGATTTTTCTAAGGTTAAAATAAGGAAGAAAAAAAGTATGTACTCATGTGTATATGACCTCACAACCTAAACCCTCTCGAGAAGACCCTAAAAGAGACACTCAAATAATTATGTGAAAAAACTAAGTTACTTTTAATATTTTTCAACAAAACTGTAAGTTACTTTCAAATTTGATGAATTTGACACATATGTTTAGTAAAAAAACCAAACTTGAACACTTCTACTTTCGGGCCACTTTCGACTCATTTTCCTAGGTGTACCATTGACACTTTTTTTCCTATTTATGACAAGGGTCATTAACTCATTCAAAAAAATTATTTTCTCATTTTACTATGGTACAATATCAACTAAAGATTGTCCTAAGTGTGAAATAAGGATGAAAAAAAAAATATATATGTACTAATGTCTATTAGATCTCACAACCTTAACACTCTCGAGAAGACCCAAATGGAGACACTTAAATCATTATGTGAAAAAACTAAGTTTCTTTCAATATTTTTAAACGAAACTCTAAGAAACGTTCAAATTAAATAATTTTGACTCATATGTTTAGTAAAAAAAACCAAACTTAAACACTTTCATTTTCTAGCCATTTTCGAGTCACTTTTCGTAGTTGTACTATTGGCACTTTTTTTTTTTTTTCGTTTTAAGTTTCGTGCCAAATCTCCTAAAGATTCTGCTAAGCGTAAAATAAGAAACGAAAAAAATATGCACTCATATCTATAAAACCTCACAACATGAACCATTTCGAGAAGACCCTAATGCGGAAACTTAACTAATTATTTAAAGAAACTAAGTTACTTTCAATTCACAAGACATAACGTAACATTTTCATGCTTTCAACTTAACGTTTCATAACGTGCAATTCATACAGTAAATACCTTATCAGTCACATAATGTAATCCGAGAATAACATATCACTTCACATTATATCACATATTAATTCATCCAAGACAACTTAACGTTCACGTTGCATAACATTTACGTATTAAATCATAATGGTCTCAACACACAAATTATGACACGTGTAAAACTACGGGCCTGTGCCAATATACAACATACAATTTCTATATCCTACGACAGTAGAGGTACTTACTTGGTTGGCCTAGGTTGAAGCTACTACGACTCCTTGATGCTAGCGCTACTTAACGCTGCTCTCTGAAATTTAATTTGGCCTAAAGTGTCCAACAATCATAAATTAGAACTACTATGGGAATTGACTCACCTAATCTTGCATGAAATAATTTAAAACATACTCCTAATAATTTAAACTAGCTAAGCCTAATTATACATAAAAACTTACTCCTACTGATTTAAACTAACTATGTCTAATTACGCATAAATAATTTATTTATTTTTTAGTTCATACACGATACACGTCTAGAAGAAACTTTTGTCCTTGAAATCTTAATATTGGAATTACTTGGGTATTTCTCATTGATCTCTTGATTATTTTTCTTGTACATGTTTTTTTCTTTCTTTATGAGCATGACAAATAATCTTTAATGATATTTTTTACAAAAACAATGTTGTGCAAGTTTTTGATTTCATGTTTGAAAGTTGCAATTGACCATCATTTTTTTTTAAGCAAATTGACTTGAGTTCTTTGCATATATTTTATTTATGATCTGAAACTTCTCATTTTCAATTATTATACATATTTTCTTTCTGACTTAATTGTTACCCTTTCAAGTTTAAAACCTCAAGTATTCCTTATCCTGAAATGGTTTTGTGTAGAGTGATACCGGAGTAAAATAGAGTACATAAATAAACCAAGATTATATGCGAATGAAAGTGACCCAGAGTATAGATGACTAAGAAATGCTTAAAAAGAATTGAAACTTACTAACTATATAAATGAAATGCACTGGTGGCTTAATCATAAGAAGTTTCGTGGCTTAATCATAAGAAGTTTGAGAATAAGTGTGTTGTTCTTGGAATAATTTTATGTTGGGAGACCTCTTAAGAATTTTCGTAGCAAACATGTGAGTGAGGAAAAAACATGCTGGAAGGACTCATGTTGGTCATGTTGGTCCGTGGAGATATTTTTCACTTTTAGAAGCGATGAGCAAATAACTTGCTAATATTGTTATGGGAATATTAGGGCCATTAAGTGACAAATCAAGATTTCGAAGCTTGCACATGGGCCGTTACGAGTAGAAACTTGAAACACAACTAAATTATCAACATCCAAAAACTATAAAATCCCAAAAGATTTCTCCCACTTTTATTAGACTTAAATATACACCATCTTAAGTCTATAAAGAAACTCCACAACTCTCCATAAAATTATTACATGTGAAAGCAATCAAACATGAAAGAAAAGAAAAAAAGAAAAAAAAAAAGGTTTTGTGGGTCCAAAATGAGTGAGGGAGATTTTACTTCATCTCTTTAAAGGGTGTATAAATTCTAACTTCATTTCTTGGAATGAGTATTTTTTAAGTAAAATCCATGGTTAAAAGCTGCAGTTTGTAGCGTAGCATCACTGAGAAAGCCAATGTGATTTCTCTGGCCAAAATACCTCAAATGAAGCATGACCGTTCAAACTTTTAAAATTGCACCAAAACAAAGTCGTATGCTAAAAGTTCATCCCGAAGCTCCAGTTGAATTAGGCTCGCTTTTCCAAAATGCGTTTGTCCAAATCATGGTCGTTTGACTTGCAATGAACATTTAAAACTAAGTTTGTTTGATAATTGTAAATAGTCACTTGCCATTTGCTTTCTTGTAAATGCCAATTTTTCTCTATAGCTTGTTTGTTGGATCCTGCAAAATAATAATGCTCCATTCTAAAGCAAACAATAAAACCAAAACTGGTTAAAGGCTTCGTTTTTTTTAGATACTCAAATCTCTTTGGTTGATGCTTAATCATTTGGATTTTGATTCATTATATAGAAAAAAATAAAAATAAAAACTTGTGTTCAAACTTGTGGTGAACAGGCAGTTGATTTAAGGTTAATATCCACTCAAAAAAAAATTAATTGTTAGGTATGTTTTTAGGATATCCATATTTGTCCCATAGTTATAAATATTAATTCTTTTTCATTTGCTAGTTTTGGTGGAGATGGAAAAACAAAGTTGTGTTAAACACAGACTAGACGGTTGCATTTTCTATATTTTCTCCTTAATTACCAAAATATCCTTCCTACTATAATGAAAGATGTTAAACCCTAAACTTAAGGGATAATTACTTTAAAAATAACAAATCGATCTAACCAAATAAAAACTAGATCTTAAAAATTAAATTGAACATAAAACAAGACAATTAAAAACCATTTAAAATTAAATTTAAATGATTAAACCAAAATTGAAAGTAGTTAAAGGTTTTTCTTTATTATTATGACCCAGTCCACAATCTTCGCCCGAGCCCTCATGCATACGCAGCCCAGAACCCGACGGCCCAACCATTTTCACCCAAGAGTCCACAACTAATCAGGAATTGACTCACGTCCCACGACCCGAACCACCTTGACTTGACTTTGACCCGTGCGCCTGCCCGTGACCGGCAAATTTACCTAATTCATTTACCCAACTTCGACTTGTGCCTCTCTGATTCTAGTGTCGCTCGACTTGGCTTGGCTCTGCTCGACTCTGACAGTTCCAGTGGACTATTTAGCTTGATTTAGCTTGAGTTGCTTAATTTGAGTTCCGTTTCACTATTTTTACCATTTCGGAGTAGTTTGACAACCTTTTGATTAATTTAAGATTTTGTTTAACCAAAAGTGGATTTAAATTGATACCGTAGACGAACTAAATCGTGTATTGTGTTAACCGTAAAACAAAGAACAAGTTAGTGACTCTAGCTTAGGCCAACGAAGTAAGTAGCTTAACTAATGGGTTGATAACATAGTATAGTTTGTGACCCCTACGTATGTCATGTTTTTTAATTTCTCGACATGTGCTATGTTAGGATTATACTATGATATATGTCATGCAGTGTTATAATCTATTATGTTATTAGCTACATTATGACTGGATTATGCTATGACGCATGAATTTCATTGCCACACCATGTAAACTACATCGATACGTTAGATCTATGTCGATGAGATATTAAAAAGTCATGTATGTTAAATATGAAAGATATGACAAATAACACGTATGTATATCTCATAGGAACACTATGCCAGAGAAATAATTGAGAAATGACTTTTATTATAAGTATATACGATGTTTTGATGTTAGGGAACCTCTCATGCATTCGGTTTGTCACATGCATTAGGATACTTCAACATTATAATTAGTACGGACGTGTACCTTTACAATATTTATGTTCGTCATGTTATTATGCATACCTTTTCCCTCCGTGGCATTCGGCCGCATGAGCATGCACTAGTCGAACAAGGTACACATCCAACCCTGCCTCTTTGTGTTTGCATTTCTCAACCCTAATAGTGGTTCTACTTACGGAGTATTTTTAAATACTCAAACTATGTGCTATCTTTTTCCAGGTAAAAGTAAGATACCTCTATACGGATGAAAGTTTTGCAATGAAGGCCATGGAATCAAAGTTCGGGTAGTTGCATATGTATTTAAATTATTGTCCTTAGGTTAGATCAAAGCGTTTTCATTGTTTTGAAGTTATTCTCATTACATTTTTTGTTTATTTTTATTTGAAATGAATTCTACGAATATTTATGTTCATGGCACCGTTTATGATATGCTTAAAGGGCTTTCCCGCACATAGTTGTCATGTCATGCATGCACTAGCAATTTTGTCATTAATAAGAAAATAGCGTCCTTACATGAAGTCTTCGTTATATGTCACTCTGAGCGTCGATTTTTGGCTCTATACTACAATTTCTAACCATGAAATAGTAATTTTAATAATTACAAATGTTGATAGAGAACAAGTTAGAAGAGAGAATTTATTGGATTGAGTCAGGTTCAGTGCTCAATATCATTTGATTAGGAAGCCAAAGCCTCGTAAACCCTTGACCATATAAGGGTTAGACTCATAGAGTGTGAATCATTTAAGTCTAAACCAATAAAACAAGCACCCTCATTTACGTCATTTGTCTTATCATCCACCTAAGACGCGTTAACTTTATACACTGAAATCCACAAACATTAATATTGTGATGTCACAATTAGTCTAATTTTCATAAATATCAATAGACTGTTAGAAAAAGAGGTAAGTAACTCAAATCTCACTCAACTTAACATCGCTACGAACATGAACGTAAGAAGCTGAGTTTACTAGACAAGCATCATACTAAATTTATTCCAACAATCTTTTGTTGGAGTCCCAACAACGAAGGCTTCCGTGGAACTTACATAGAGCTTGTGTGAATCGAGATAGCCGAAATGTGAGAGTCAAACCAAATGAACTCAAAATATTAAATAATTGAATCTCTTTCGAAGTACCAATTATTTTGAATGAATCAATACTAAACTTGGTCAATTTCAATAATTTGGAGATCACCTGCCAAATGATCTATAAACTAACAAAAATAATCGTTAGATGTATCAAAAATTTAACAAATAGTCATAGTTCATAAGTTACGTATTGGAAAAACCACGAGATTTTGCTAAGCCCAAGTCAAACCATAGAATTTTGTTTGAATCTTCGATAAACAATTGGTCAAGTGGACATGATGAATATGAAAACAAATCAATATTCAACTCTTATTCGCCTATATATATTTTGGGGCGTTCAGTCAAGACTAACACAAACCCTTGTTCCACAAACACTACGAGAGAAGCCAAAGAGCAACGTTCTAAGTTTTTGCCGAAAACAGGAAGAAAAATGGAGGTTTCAACTGAGGAAGTAAAATCGTTCCATGGTCAAAGTGATGGCTTAGGTGAGAATTCTTCCAGTTTACCCATCTCCCAATTCCTCGGGTAGCTTTGGGCATTTACCAAATTTAAATTACTCGAACTACAGTTTCCACACCGTATCGAGACATTTGTGACATCGCTTACTAAACGTGTTCCTCGGCCAACTAAGAGTAGTGGCGGAGGTGGCCAAACCAACTAGGATATATGAATCGAAGCTATATGTATACGAAGTTTAAAGTTGAGAATAACTTGGGGTATATAGTTTTATGTATGGTCTCAAAAGGTCTCTCTTAAGCTATATGTATTAAAATATAATATTTGATAATTGTATCTAACATAATAATGTCCCTCTCAGCTCCTTAGTTTATATATATTATATTTGTGTTATTTTTTTTAGTGCTTTTTTGTTTGACCAATTTATTTTATTTTGAGAATATGATGCTTGTGGTTTTAAGGTAAAGTTTATAACATTAAAAACTTAGGATTAAAAACTTAGGATTAAAATTAAAATTAATCTTAATTGCCTATATTAATGTTTATTTGTTTACCAATTATATAACATTAATATTTTGATTGCTTTAAAATAAAATATTAATATAATAAATTAATTATATATAATTGTTCAAAGTAAATATAGTTTAGCGTTATAGCATAAACAATTTGGCTTATCACGTCACAAAAATTACGTTGTTTCATCCCATTTGGACGCTTTGGGAAAAGTGAGGAGTCGGACTCCAATATAAAAGGGAGGTCTCTAGGCTTATTGAGTCACAACAATTACACAGTTTCATTCCATTTGGGTGATTTTAGGCTAGTCGAATAATACATTTTTTTAAGGCTCTAGCTCAATTTCTAGACTGATCTGGCTTGGGTCTGATATGTTGGAATCTTTTCTTACATTTTTTAATCTTCAAGAGGCGTTTTTGACACTTACAAAGGTGTTTAAGGTTAGTATGACTCATTTTAATAAATTTAAATTAGATGAAGTCAAGTTTAGATTGTTTGAGGAAAATGAGGTTAGAGCTTGAAACTATGTTTAGATTATTTGAGGAAAATTAAGTGAAGTTTAAATTATTTCATTGAAATTAGGCGAACCAATTTTCCACCTAGGATTCTAAATTAGCATGGTGACAAGTAGTGATTTTGATTTAGGCCAACAAGTAAATGACTTTGCTATTGAATTGGTTGGATGAATTGTATGAAATATGAATGATGTGCCCAGTAGCCACTAAATGTGTCGTGTTTTGTAATTGTTTGATGTGTATTATATTATGTTTATGTTATGATTATTCTACACTATTTATCTTGTTGTAAACTCAATCTTATATGATGCCTCAAGCCTCAATATATTATGTCACACACATGATGTAAGCATGTTCACTCAAAGTTGTTAAGAAATTGTTAAGCCAGGTATGTTATTCATGAAAATAATGTTTCTGACTCAAGTCGAGACTATCTTAAAGACTTGCTGAAAACATACCAAGCGAAATAAAATAATGCAATAAGATTTTCAGCTTTAAAACAAAACATAATTATATTATATTTACACATCAAAATAGAGTTTAAATACATTTGGCCTAATAAGAGATAATTTAAAAGATTAAAATAAATACGGTGTGGCTCTTTGTAGCACGTGCTCCAAATGTGCGTTTATTCTCGATTAGCTCCTTTCGGTCACCTCAAAAACATGAGAGAATCTAATTTTGTACAAATACTTAGTAGTACAAATACTTAGTTCTTGTCATGATCTTGGTCTTGGGTTCTAAGTTCTTAACGTTGTTCTGTCCAAAAGGTCTTAGATCTAAGGTCTAGGATTCTTAGATTTGAGATTTCGATCTTATCCATGTTCTAGTTTTGTTCTTAATCTTTGTCCTTAGTCATGTTATTGGTTCTTGTCCCTAGTTCTTGTTCTTATTTTTCGTTTTGTTCCTTAAGACAGTATCCTCAGGATTTATGGTACAAGATACAAACCTGACGATCTGTGTCCCAGACTTCGTGCGATCCAAGCGGCATAGCCTGAACCTATATTCAATGGTTCATGTATTCCAAGTGACGTAGTCTGGACCTATATCAAAGGCTTCATGCGTTTCCTGCATACATTTTTAAACCTATACTAAATGCTTCGTACATTACAAATAATGTAGTATGAAACCTACTTACGAGGCTTCCTACGTTCCAAGCTACGCAACATGAAAAGATAGGTCCCACCATAATGTTTGTGTTTGCATTTCCACCTTCCAACAGTGGGGCTACTTATTGATTATTTTTAAATACTCAAGTCATGTGCTTCTTCTTTATTAGATAAAGTACGACATCGTTTTTCAGTTGTCGATGTCGCTATAAAGACCATGGAACTAGAGCTAGGGTACTTGTATTTTGTTTAATATGTAGCCTTTATGTTAGATAAGAGCGATTTCATTGCTTTGAACTTGTTACTACTTTCGTTTCCTCTACTTAATTGATGCTTACTTTTAGCTGAAATTGATTTTGCTAATGTTCAAGTATATGGTATTGTCTATGAAATGTTTTAAATGACTTTTTTCCCATAGTAGACATGTCATGCATGTAGTGGCATCTCTATTCAATTAAAATCACAGGATTGTTACAGTTGGTATCAAAATTTTAGACTTTTAGATTTGTATCGATTTGTAGACTATCCTACAATGTCAACTTAGCATGTTTTCATGCCCATGCAGCAAATGCATCATCACTATCAGGTATGCCCTACGAAACATAATAAATGATGATGTTTAATGTTGTGTATGAATGGTTTTTGTGTGTGATGAAATGCTATGTATGGTATGATTATGTGTTGAGAGTTGGAGATGCACGAGTAGAAGGAGTCTGGTTCGCAAGTGATCCGTGACTCAGACAGATCCAGCAGCACAACCGCTAACGACATCTACAGCTGGACTAAATGCCACAACCACCTAGATGTGGGAGTCATTTCAGGCCATGATGCAGAATATGGTTACAATCCAACATGTCAACAACACGATGGTAATGTGTAAAGCTAAGTACCTGCGAGATTTCAGGAGGTAGAATCCTCATATCTTTAATGAGACTTTGGAAGACCTAACTGTTGCACAAGTGTGGCTATAATTGACGGAGACAATCTTTTGATTGATGGACTGTCATGATGACTAGAAGGTATCATGTGTGTCATCCATGTTGGTGGACGACGCAAAGATATGGTGGCAGTCCACTTAAGAGAACTTTAGTCCCGGAAGAGGTAAGATCCTTTGTTTAACCGAGGGTCGATCAATCAATCCATGCTAACATAAATTTTCATATGAATGAAGTATTGTTTTTCCACCATCTCGAACTAGCTTCAAGTCTAAAGGCACCTATCCTGTGGCTACTCTAATGTAATTTCCATGATGATAGCAGAGAGATAATTTCAACAAGAAGCCTGGGTCATATTGGCTAGTGCAATAGTTAAAAAAGAGAAAAAATAAGTCCTTGTCTATAGTGGTAGTGATGAACGAGTTCTTTGATGTGTTTCCAAAGGATTTATCTAGGGTACCCTGCTACTCCACACCTACTGATATCCAAGAGCGCAAGACTAGAGAATGAAACGACGAAAACTTAACTAATACCTCTAAGCACGAAAGTCGACGACCTTTGATTCGGTTTATACGATTAATGGAGAACCTACTCACGCCATTGGAAAGACGATCAACAGACCAGAGAGTACAAATGGTAAATCTCTAGTCTTCACAACAATTTGGTGTAAGTGTCTTGTGTGTCAATAGATCAAAGCCCATAGACAGAGGACGACAGGAATGTTGCAACCCCTTAATGTATCGGGAGAGGAAGTGAGAAAATGTTGCTATGGACTTCATTGTAAGACTACTCAAAATACTGAAAGAATATACAGTAATATTTGTGATCGTTGACAGATTGACAAAGTTGGCACACTTTCTATTGGATAAGATTACATATGCTGTGGATAATTTGGCTTAGTTGTATCGGAAGGAAATTGTGAGGCTGCATGGGGTTTCAGTGTCAAAAGTGTCAGATCGAGACTCACGCTTGACGTCAGCATTTTAGCACATACTCGATAAAGCATTGGGTACTCGCCTCAACTTTAGCACTATCTTCCACCCTCAAACAGATAGTTAGATGAAACATTTGAATCAGCATTTAGAAGACATGTTATGTGCATGTGTACTAGACTTTACTAGGAGCTGTGACTTCAAATTGTATCGGATGGAGTTCGCATACAATTATAACTTTCAAGCTATTGGAATTGTGCTGTTTGAAATGTTATATGGAAAGTGGTGTAGGTCCTCATTGTGATGGGATGAGGTGGGGGATCAATAACTAGTTGGACTTGAGTCAGTCCGAATTACCAATGAGGTCGTACAAAAGATCAGGGCAAAGATGTGCACCGCTCAAAGAAGATAAAAGAGTTATGCAGAAATAATGAGGCGTAAAGTTTGGAATTCAAAGTAGAGGACATGGTATTCTTGAGGATGTCTCCAATGAAGAGTGTCTCGAGATTCGGGCGCAAAGGCAAACTAAGTCCTCGCTTCATCGGGGCTTTTGAAATTCTAGAGAGAATAAGACAAGTAGCATATAGACTGGCTCCTTCTCAAGTGTAGACAATGTGCTCTATGTGTCAATGCTCACGAAATACATGACGGACCCTACACATGTGATAGGCTATGATCCCCTTCAAATTGATGTGGATTTGAGTTACGAGGAGAAACCTATAAAGATCCTAGCTTGTGAAAGTCCTACACAGTAGAGATATTACTTTTGTCAAAGTAGTTGAGCCAAACCATCAAACAGAAGAAGCTACGTGGGATATATGCATTACGTAGAGGATTTAAAAACTTTCAAAAATCATATGTGGATGTACTTATAAAGGGTATTAACGTCGTGGAAGGGAAGGGCAGGTGAGTGCAAAGTGGAAGAGGTCATATCTGGAACAGAGGGGCGACGAGAAAATGACGTTAGAAATTTTGCGTGTAGTCAGATGAAGAAGTAGACAATTCGGATCTTGGTCGAATACCTCCTGCAGCAGCCCACAACCCAAAGCCCAAATGAACCAATAACCCTCGACCCACATTCAAGTCTAACCTTCCCACTCCGGCCCAGTTCACTCGAAGTCGTGACCTGAAAACCATACACGGCCCCACAACTTGCACACCAGTGAAACCCACCCAAACTCCATGTCTTAACATGTAGCCAAACCTGCACACGCGTCAGCTTAACCCTTGCCACGTGCTTGTCCATAGCCACCGGCCATTCTACTACGTCGGCTCAACACGACTCAGCTCAACTCAACGCGGCTAAAAACTTGTCATTATGCTTGGTTTAGACAATTGGACTTCAGTTCATACGTTTTGGACCCTCTCGAAGCTTAAATTGGCTTTATTTAAGAGAATTAAGGTCAATATGATGTTGGATTATTACACAAATTCAAGTTGACTTAAGTTAGGAAATGTGAATGGTTGAAGAAATTAGATGCACGTTCTACTATTACATTGATACTAGAAACAAATTTGAGGGACAAAAATCAAGCATATTTGAGTTAGGAAGAACATTGGCTATGACCATCTAAGTTAGTGGCCTTACTATCCACATTATTAAAAGTTTGTGTTCCGTGTGATGACACGTGCCCATGGTTCTGCATGTGTCATATGTTTGATATGTGTGAGATGTCTATAAAATGATATGTCTATGATATGATATGACTATGATATGATACATGTTATGATATGATTTATTATACATGCATGATATGAAATGCTACGTTGAAGGCTATGTTTTGTGCATGATAGGGCATAATATAATGTATGACAGAACTGATACACAATATATATATTTTGACATGATATACAACCTTGATAAACGTTTTAAAGGCTATGTTATAAGATGATATGATATGAGAGAAAATAGGAGTTGTTTTACATGGTTTAATAAATGTGAATAATGTTGGGATCTCATACATCATTGTATGTTATATGAATCAGGGAATTACCCCCTTTATTTACTAAGAATGTTTACATTACAGAAAGAAAAATGATCATTATGTCTATCATGATGCTACGACGATCACTACTCCTACCGAGTGTCCGACAATAGCACCAGAGAATGCTAGCTCGACCAAAAAAGGGTCTTAGGAGGTGTGCGAACCGACTGGTGGGTCCATATTTGCACGTATGGACCGTGTGTCGAATAGTAAATACACATCCAATGACACGCTTAGGATAGTCACCTAAGGGAATATGGTTTTAAATGATAGGTTTCATTCATTGATTGCATGTGTTTGCATCTAACCCCAATAGTGAGATCACTTACTGAGTATTTTTTTAAAATAATCAAGCACCGTGCTACTTCTATATTTCAGCTAAAGGCAAGGCACCCCTGCATGGTTGAGGGCGACATTGCAAATTTGAAGATCATGGCACATGCATAGGGTAGTTGTATGCAATTTCGTAGACTATGGGTTAGTATAGGGTATTGCAGGTTTATTTTTACTTATGTCTATTTTAATTTAATATTTCTTTTGTATTGTTTTAAAGACCCTCTATTAGACATGTAAGTCCATGGCATTTTTTTTTACCAAGGCGTTCTAAATTATTATTTTTGCATAAGAAGCCACGTAATGCATACAATAGCGGCTTTAGGTTAGTAGAAATCTAGGGTCGTTACAATGAATATTATGCATGATTTAAGATTTCATGTTAAGTGCCAAAGAGTTAGTGTCTTATGTATCGAATAATAGATCATTCCACCTCGAATACTTGGAAAAGGACGACTACTTGCTATAGGTTGAGGTAAGGGTGGAAGATATCCCGCTAGCAAAGTTGAGAGAGTTGGATTTGCACAACCGTGCCACTGATTATAGTACCACCTGTGGCACCTCTAATAGGGTCGAACACCATTACCGATGCCATAATGTGAAAGACATAACACAATGATGTAGGCTATGACACCAAATAAATAGGAACAAACGACCAACAATCTAAAGGTTATGTGAGAGACGAGATATTTACGACATTTAAAGACATACAACCTGTAAAACTCCTAATTTTCTTAGCATAATGAGGTAAGTTACTCTATGCATGCTTTAATCTCATATTGTTGAAACTCACAATAAATGCTTTTAAATAAAATCATGACTTACCAATTCAATTCAAAACAAGAAAATAAAAGAAAACATAGTCTTTTAATATAAAATAAATTGCCTTAAAAACACCTATTCACTATTATAAGAAATTCAATGTGCAATTGCCCTATCATGGTCTATCTTGACTTGACTTCCATGCCATTTCTAGTATTCACTGTCATCCATCCGTGCATGAGAGCGTAGGGGAGCTTTACCTTTACCTGAAAAATATAAGGGTAGCATATGATTTGAATATTTTAAGAAATACTCAATAAGTCATCACACTATTGGGATTAGTAATGCAATCACACACATAATATGCTTAAGATCTTTCTTTTAAAATCGCAACAAGACCATATGCTCTTTCCAACTTTGGGAAGGGTTTGATGTGTAGTACTTCTCCACACAAAACTCATGTACACGCACATCGACCCACCAGACGGGCTCATATACGTACCCCATTGGCCTGACTTGGTTGGGCACAACGCATTATATGTCATCAAACACCTCAGAAAAGGAAAGGCCCACATGGTAGCGTGGCAAACATAAATATCGAAGGTACGCATCCATACTTACATAACATAACAGGAAAGTATCCCGATGTACATGACATACGTACATGCATAAGGTCTCATGATTTTCATTCATAACATGACATTAATTTCATTTCATTTCTCATTTCATTCATAACATATTTCATATATGCATCATGTATACAGGAAAATCATCACATAATCCATCAATGGTACATGCACGAGCCACATGGTATGCACCATCATACATCAATCAATTATCTAACTCCAACAGTAAAGTCACTCACTTGATTGGTCTTGACAAAACTTACTAATTACTCGTTAGCCGCTTTAAAAACTATATTTCAACGCTTAATTCTACCCATGTCAAACCATGTCACATACTTTAAGGCATATCCATAACTTATTCTAGCTAAACATGATGATTATTTCAAACATAGGTCCTAAAACTACCTAAAATTTGGATCATGCAAGTCTAGAATAGGTATTAGTTTCGTAGGTTGCAATGGGTTTAGGTTCGTGGGTTAGGGCTTCGACTTGAGTCCAACAGCTTCATCTCCTTTGCACGAGAACATGGAGTAATCCTCGATCTTTCTCCCCTCTTTTTCAACTGCTTTGTGACACCGTTCATGCGATATTCCATCATCCTTTTCTCCTAAATCCCAAAATTCTTAACTAAAATTTGAGATCTTCGTGAGGTAATCTTTCGGTTTCCTTAACAGACAATGCCCTCATTTTCTTTCCTGAATAACTCTCAGATGTGTTGTTGGGTTGCAGAATGAAGAAAAGATTATGTTGGTGATGGAGAGCATGAGAGTAGGGTTTTTAACCAGGGTTGTGGTTGGTTACTCCGCAGAAATAATACCTTGTCGGAAATCGTGAGATTTCCTGCGAGGTTTTAATATAACATTTTTTTGTCAAATCGTTACACAAACCCGTGTCTTTAATGGGACCTTTAAGGACCCAACCCTATAAGAGTTATGGCTCTAATCGATGTATGAAAATATAACATTGTTTTTCCAAATCGTTACGCAACCCCGTGTCTTTAATGGGACCTTTAAGGACCCAACCCTAAAAGAGTTATGGCTCTAATTGATGTATGAAAATATAACATTTTTTTTCCCAAATCATTAGGCAACCCCGTGTCTTTAATGGGACCTTTAAGGACCCAACCCTAGAAGAGTTATGGCTCTAATCATTGTATGAAAATATAACATTTTTTTTTTCCAAATTGTTACACAACCATTGCTTGAGAGATTTGAACTCTCACGAGGAAACCCCATGTACTTAGCAAGCACACGCCTTAACCACTCAGCCAAAGCAACAAATTTCAATTGATGATCAATGATGGGAGAATCCAAGAGTTATGTAACTGCAAGAGTTGTTAGATTTACATCATTGTCCGAGTTTTATATTTTAACTTCGTTTCAGAACATTGTATTGAGTTGTAACATTTGTATAACTTCTATGGACGCATATGGTACGTCTCAAATTCTTAATGTAAATTTATATTTCTAATATTTTGAATTATTTTTGAGTCACCTATTTTAAAAAATGAATAATATTATCACTATTTTACCCTCCGATGTATGTAACAATTTGTGATTCGAAGTCTAGTAAAGTTGGTCGTTAGACAATGAGAAAATGAGGCTCTATTGTTCAAGTTCTGAAATCAACCATTATAAGAGAATACTCATCTACTTTTCCTTATTTGAGAAGGAGTGAATTTTATCTCATAAGACAATTATTACTGTTGTTTTATTTGGTCAAGTCCCCAAAATTTTAGGCATTTGAATCAATTATAAAAATAATTACTATCTATGAACTTACTCCGGATTAGGATCGAGTCAAATATGATCATCTTGTGAAATATTAATCTTCTCTCGCCTACCCTCTAGCAAAATAAGTTTTAGAAAGTGCATAAGTGGCCCTTGTTGTAAGGACCCAATTTTTCTTTTAAAAAAAAATTAATGTGTATATATAACTACTATAGACTAAAACATTCCTAGAATCCATTTAAACTAACAAGGGTGTAAATAAAACAACAGAACCAAAATAAGAAGGAAAAGAAAATGAAACATCCTAATCTACCCTAAGGACTCAAAACATATAATACAGATACGATTACTCTAACTTTATTTTCATTGCCTCTATAGCAAAGTTTACGTCCATACATTGGTTTATTGCCTATACTTGAAAAAAAAAAAAAGTAGCACATGACTCGACTATTTAAAAGTATTAATTAAGTAGTCTCAGTTTGAGGTCCGAAAATGCTATTACATGCAATTATAATAGTAGTACCTATCCTTTCATAGAACTTTTCCTTTGTCTTTACTTTCCAATCCATGTAGGCTTAGATATGTAGTACTTCTCTACGCATGGCCCATGCAAATGCACATTAAACGAATAAGTGGACTCATTACCATAATTTTTATGTCTACCATGGGTCGTCGTTGGTGGCTTCGACCTACTTTGAATAGAAAACTCATGCGAGACTGACATCACATAATCTCACATATTCCTTCTAGGATAGAGACTTTACTTGAAGTAACATGTGTAAGCTTTTGAGTTCAACCATCCACCACTATTCGAATGGCGGTGTGACCTTTCGCTATATTAGGTAAACCTAGAAGGAATTCCATGACATAAACTCAAAACTATCGAGCTTCTCAAAACAGTTGTTTGGACATATCCTTTTAACAACTTTTAATGTTAGCTATAGCTTAGTGCAGATTACAATTCATATTGTCTCAAGAAAGAATTGCAGTCTATGGATTTAGAGAATGGAGGCTTGCAGTGTTAACGACAATGAATAATGTAGCAAGATCACCCATGATTACAGATGATAGTGTTTTCGTAAAATTTATAATTACTTTTCTTTTGAAACAAATGCCCATATTATCATTGTTCTTGACGATTCGGGAAAAGGGTGTCAAGTATTTGCAGGTTTTTTCTTATGCAAACGTTATCTCTATTGATGATATAAAAGTTGATGAAAAGAGGAAATCATGCTCGACCACCCACGATATGTTTGAGAAAAAAGGTTAAATTTCATATCAATGAGCTATTTTACTATGTAAGTGACAATCCACTCGCGCTTAGGTCAATCGATAAGTGGGCTTGTTGTTAAATGCCCATACGCTTGGTTGGATAATCTATGTGCTGTATGAATGATACGTACTCTGTGGCACTTGTACATGTCATAGTTTTATGATGCTATGTTATGTTATGATTATGTTGTATTATGAAATGACGTTTTTATATGAATGTTATATGATACATTTACTTCCATATGTCATGGTGCGTATATTATTTTTGCATGTTAACACTATGCATGTGAGACATTGATAAGTCATGTATTCTTCATAGGAATGTTATATCATGAAAGGATGGAGGTACGATTTTTATCATAAGTACGTACCATGATTTGAAACTAAAGGACTTCACACATTTTGTATGTAATGTGTATCGAGATATTTTCCTGTTATGATTAGTATAGACACGCACAATGATATTATATATTCTCTTTTCTCTCTGTGGCTTCCGGTAGCATGAGTATGCTTGGGCCATAATCAGGTAAAGGGATACGACCATGACTTGTTGGTCCATGTGCATGTGCGTGAGCCATGTATTGAGAAATACAACGTATCCAACCCTACAAGGATTAGAAAGTAGTGACTAAAGGAAAAGTTCTACGGAAAGCTAAGTCTTACCGTAATTGCATGTAATTGCATTTTTCAACCTTAATAGTTGGGCTACTTACTAAGTATATTTAAATACTTAAGTCACGTGCTACTTCTTTTGAATTGTACGAATGATGATGTCACTAGTGAGGCAAACTTCACATACACAAATGACAAAGGCCCTACACTCATGTTGGCCAAGAAGATGTCAAACCTATTGGTGCTCAATGAAGAGAAGGCTATGGCAAACCCCTTCAGAGATGTTGAAGACCAAGTGGAGAAAAACATGTGGTACTTAGACATTAGAGTGAGCAACCACATGACCGAAGATCGAGCAAAGTTAAGGGAGCTTAATGAGAAGTTCATTGGAAACATGAAGCTTTACAATGGATTAATTGTACCGATCCAAGACAAATGATTCACCTTGTTTCAGTGTAAGAACGCGATCAATGTTTAATGACCCAGGTATATCACATCTCAAGTTTGAAGAACAATATTTTTATCCTCGGTCAAATTATAAAATATTATTAAGCTCGTTTATTAAGATATTTGAGTGAAACAGGGCCTTGTTGATCAAGGTAAAACGATTGCAAATCACCTGTATAAGATACTAATGAAAGACCATCAACATCTTCCAGAAACCTCCATTAGCATTGGTAGCAAGAAAAGAAATAAGAAACAAGTGGATCGAAAGAAAAAGAAGCCGAAAAACTGAACCAAGAAAAAACCCGAGGCTAATCCATGAGTCCTAAGCACATCTTTAAATGCATAAATCTTTTGCTTAACCATGGCTTCAAAAACCTTAATTCCTTATAATGGATCTTTACGAGTACGTTTATCCTTTTCCACATGATTCATACCCCAAACATATATAGTCCCCTCATGAGTTCTCCCTTGGTTACCCTTATAGTCGTAAGGGAGTAACACATAAAGTTTCATAACACTTGGACTCCCTTAGAGTCTTGAAACATCTCACAATGATCTTGAAACTTTTCACAATCATTTTAAACCACGAAATAAGACTTCATTTAATGTCATTTAGAGGTCCAATGGGTCTAAACCAGTGGTATGTAAATTTAGAATCATTTTGGTTATTTTATATTTATCCTTTGTTCAACCCTTTAACATTGTAAAATGACCTCCACGAAATAAGACTTCATTTAATGTCATTTAGAGGTCCAATGGGTCATAAACTAGTGGTATGTAAATTTAGAATCATTTGGGTTATTTTACACCTATCCTTTGTTTAACTCTTTAACATTGTAAAATGACCTCCACATTTCATGCATAACTTAATCATGTCATGCTAAGTCTTCTATTAAAGTATCATGGATATCAAAGTCCATTGAGAGGATTATTTTAGAGTCACTTGAATTTCGAGAAAATTGTCTGGTTTAGGACCTTAAATTTTCGTTCTTGTCTTAATTATTCCATAATCCCTTAACTCTTCCTTAAATTATAGTTCATATAGATTTTTGAGTTATTCCATCAAGTAAAACTTGAGAAAAGTCTAGATTGGCTTGAAAAAAATTCATATACTTTCATCATCGTGAATCTCCCACTTCACTCAATCTCAATTCATAGTTTCATAATTATATAGCATATTTTGAACACCTCATATTGCAATCCACATCCATACAAGCGTGGAAAACATTAATAATCATGAAGCTACATTGTTATTTTATGTTTTGAAACTTCTTATTAAAACATCTGATCTTCCTCAGCAAAATCAAGATTTGAATATAAATTCTGCAAAATCTAAACCTGTTTTGGATCCTTAATACCTCGTGTACCACTTATAGTAAGTCACAAAAAGTAAAAATAATATATTTTATTATCTTTCCTGAGGCATATCTTTTATTATCCTTTGTAAGGCATACCTAACTGTGATGAAGCATTCGCTGCAAGACAATGGAAACATTCTGAGTGTACATTATAGGCTAGTCTACTGAATCTATAAGCCTAGAGCTCTAATACAATTTATAACGAATCATATCAAATATTTAGATCAGGATTCAAATATTTAGATTAGGATTCAAATATTAGATTCAGCACCTAGCGACGCCGTCCATTCCCCTATATCTCTTGCGACATGGTCACATTACTTACTTGTAAAGCCCCAGGTAAGGTTAAGTTAACTCAAGCATATATAAGAAAACCTCAAGATGTTTAAAAGACTTGAGGATAGGAACTAAGAGACCTAAGCAAAGACAAAGGGCCTAAATAAGTAGGGTTAATACCCTAGGAAGGAATTATAAGGATTCAAGGCGTAATCATAAAGGGCAAAAATGTAATTTTTCTAATTTTTCTAAAAAGTGAACTTTAAATTTAAGAGGATTTTAAGGTTTCACAATCAGTTTACCCTTCCTCAATAAAGTATTAAGTAGGGGCTTTTATTTGAAAAAAAAATGAAGTTTTGAAAGTTCTTTAAACTCGAGTTGGAAGATTTTGGATTATGAATTTCATTGATCTCGGGGTTTTCAAAATTAAGAGACTACAGTTCATCAAATTCCCTCAAAGTAATTCTAATCACTTTTAAATTAGCTCCCCAACAAGTTTCACGAAGGAATCAAGTGCTGAAAACATCCCGATCACATTCCCTCAATTTGAGTTTTCATGGTCGTGGGATGGAAAAAGTTAAAAAATTCAATCCGAGACTACAAGAAAATTCATCTATCCAAACCAATACGAATCCGTTTCTAGGCATTCAATGAAGAAGTTTCATGAAGACCCAAAATCTAACAACCTAAAAATAAAGGACAATCCAAGAAAAAACTTATAAGATTCATTTTTTTTATGAATTTTGGAAAAAACTCCAAATTTTTCGAGTGAGGTCCTTTAAGCTTTAATCCAAGGATTATATAAACTCGAAGAGGATGAGAAAAGAATATTTCATAAAGAAATTGACGCCGGAAGAGCTCTCTATCAAGTTTCTCAATAATCTTTAGAATCTGAAGAAAAAAAAAAAAAAAAAAAAAAAAAAAAAATTGGTATTATGTGGAGAGAAAGAATCTAGAAATTTGCTGCATACATGAGAATTTTCCTTCTAAAATGAATTCCTAAGGTTTAGGGAAAGATAAGGAAGAAACCTCGTGAAGGAATCCGGAGCTAAAAGTGCCTAGAATGTTTCAACAAATAACAAGTTTCTCGGTTTTAACTTTGGTGAGATTTAAGTTTCCGAACAAACTTTGAAGCTTATAACTTTAGCTAAGGTCCATGACGAGGTGAATTCTTGATTTCTAGCTCTTCCATGCCACATGATCTTTAAGTTTCATGAAAAATAAAAGGGTAGTAGAAGGCGATTTTCAAAGCAACCTGGCAACATGCCACACTTGTAAATATGTCTAATAAATACATATGTCTGAAGTGTACCATTTTATCAAACTATCTTTTTGGGTTTCATTGTAAATACTTTCCATTTTTTTTATGACAAATTTATTATGTAATTTCTTAGGATATGTAAATCACATTGATATTTATTTATTTTAGTAGATTTGTAACAAATTAATGGAATTCTAATGAAAAGAACCAGGAAAATTGACTTAGCAAAATGGTTTCTTCTAACAAACCATTATTCCTTAGCCAATCTGATCTACATATAATAAACCATTTAAAATTCAATTTACATCCATGGTCCTATAATGGAAAGTACCTATAGCCTAGTGGACAAGGTGTTTAACTTTTAATCGGGGCGTGTCATCTTGTGTAATGTTCACTTTTTCCATTCGTTTGAATTTTATTTGTCTGTTTTTTTTTTCTCGATTTCGATATTAACGTTATTTTAATGTGAATTATGTCCAATCAGAGGAATTTCCGAAACTTTGAGAACTTTTCCTCTGATAAACTTAGCTGAACAGGAACATTGTGCTATAAATCCATCTTAAGATTGGGTGTGGGATCATGTAAGTTGACATAGTAGTTGGCGGTCATAGGAGTTGCCCACAAGACTAGGGTGACTTTATGGTCCTAGGATCAGATAGCATGAGACGAGGTTCGAACTTCCTAAATCTCAGAGAAAAAAATCCCAAGATGCCTACTAGGTTATGAAAGCTTAGAGTAGGTTTGTTATTGAGTATTTTTATATTCACCTCTTTCTACATTTTATTTTTTTATGTGAATGATGTCACTTATCGAGGTGTCAGAGTGCTTGATAGCTATACATCACAATCGTACATCTTCAAGCATGCAGCGTAATGATCTTGACATGCTCATGACAAGCCCTAGGGGGAACTAATGCCTCATTCACATTTTTCACCCAAAATTTGTGGACCTTGGTGATGGTTGCCTTCATGAGATATTGCTACAATAAAGTAGGACTAATACGTGCACAAAACATTCATTGAAAATATTTTATAAAAGATGTCAGGGATGAAATATTCATAATAAAATCTTTAAAAAAATAATGAAAAAAAATAAATCACGTGAAGTTTATATAAAATAAAGAAAGAAAAAAACATTGGGGATATAAATGTGACTAACTCTGCCCCTACTTTTTGGCCTTCATCGCAACATCGACATTAGTAGTACGTGGTTTGAGTATTTTAAGAAATACTTAGTAAGTAATAGCACGTTTGAGGTCGAGAAATGCAAACACATGTGACATGATGGGACATATTATTTAAAAAGCAACATGGCATCGCTTCAGGTAGCTTTCCAGTCAGAGCAAGGTTTGATGTGTAGTACTCTCCTACACATGACCAAACCACAAGCACATGGACCCACCAAGTAGACTCACGTACCCCCTAGGCCTGTCTCATCGGGCTAGCACTCGTTAACGTGCTTCTAGACACCACAAAGGGAAACGACCCGCATAACATATGACGAACATAAGTTTTGTAAGTCGTGAAGTACATGTTTATAATAATCATAACGGAAAAGTATTCTGATGCATATGTCACAAAAATGCATGAGGTTCACATGCCTTAAACTAATGACATAAATTTATTATGCAAGTCAAATCTCCATCTATCTATAACCTAATGAGTATGTGAATTATGCCGTCATAGTTCCTATTAAATCTTTCGTACATAACATAACTTACATGGCATGGTCTTTAGAGGTTTAGGCATAGATTATCATCATGATAACATATGATTACAACATAGTATAATCATAGTATAGTATAGCTTGTAAACACGACATAACACAACATTGAATAGCATAGCAATCATAATTATGACATGTGCAAGGGCAACGGGTATGCATCATAGTATGTAATATCTTCATCCAACCAAGCAAATAGTAGAGCCACTTATTTGAGTAGGTCAAACAAGAGTGGTTCGTTTATCTCTGGAGCTAGTCCAAATTTGTCCCTTGAAATCAAGTCAACCTATGTGAATTTACAACACCGAATTAAAACACATTAAGCAAATTTATTTACATAACGTTTACGATTAAACCTCTAATTAGCTTATTAACTTTAATCTAGCCAAACAAGTGTCATACTCATCTCAAATGCTATTAAAAATGCAAAAATTAACTTTAGAAGGGTAAAAATTAAGAAAGGGTTCAAAGTAGTGGAACGAATTAGAAATTTGTAAACCAAGTCGTTCACGCTATTGGAGTTGCTACCATGCCAAGCCAAGCCAAGTCGAGAAGCTGATGCTTGAAAGGGACACGGGTCAAGCTAGGCGCGCGGGTAAGGATAAGGACATGCATCATAGGGTTAGTATATACACACATCTCATGGTCTAGGTTGGACTACTATCAAGTCAAGCACATGGGTTGTGAGGCTGCTGGGCTGGGCTGGGGAACGAGGGTCTTGGTCCGAGTGCCTATTGGACCGAAGGATGCACTCATTAGCTAGACGCATGTTGGGTCGACTGCAACATCTGCCTAGGCTAACTGGGGTTGGAGTTTTTGTTGTTGCACAAATGGCCCACGTTTGCTTAAGGGTTACAAACCTATTTGGTTTGGACACAGATTTGAGGTTTGGGTTTGCTGTCCACCAAGGCTGAGGGTTGGATTTTTTGTCGGATTCTTGGCCTCAGGCTTGGACATGCACAGATTCTTGACGCTTCATTTTGCAAGGTGACTCTAACTGTAACGATTTAAGTCCACCGCTAGCAGATATTATCCTCTTTAGGCTTTGCCTTTTGGGCTTCTCCTCAAGGCTTTAAAACGCATGTGGTAGAGAAAGATTTTCACACCCTTGTAAAGAGTGTTTCGTTCTCCTCCCCAACCAATATGGGATATCACATTAACAAAGAGACGGAAAGAAAAAGAAGTTAGATGGAGAGTGCTTGAGGGGAATGATCTTATGAGTGGAGAGAAAACTTGCATGGAGTCGGTTAAAGTAACAGTATTTTATTTATTTATTTTTGTACGATTACATGAAGATTTTAGTATCTTGATTCCGAAAAAATATTTACAATACATCTCTTATAAGATTTTAGACAATAACATGGTTGAGACAACTATCACGTCTTGCAATCCTTATGTCGACATTTTCATATGCTCATGGGTATGAAATCGAGATAAGAAGTAAATTAAAATTTCTATTATATATTAAAAGAATTAAAAAAAAATTACAACAAAATATGTAACCCTATTTTTCTCCTTTCGCAATATGAACTCTACCCATTATATCCTTTAATCATCTGGGCAATTGGTCAGCCTAAACACTATCTCTATTGAATTCAACCATAGTTGTGTAACTGTCGGATCATCCGTAGAACCACTAAAGTGATGAGGGTCATTCCTCTTGAAGTCTCGCATGTGCTTTGCTTTTATTTATTTATTTAATTTTTTTTTTTTTTTTGTTAACGATGAGGTATTTTCCTATTGCATTGTTACTATTGTTTGCATAATTTCTTGCAATGATTCCATGAGGGTAGTTGTGGGGTCTTGTGCAGCCCGAGGTGTCGCTCGAGGTGGGGGTGGCACCATTTCGTCAGGTCGATTCATCGATTCCTTGCATACCGGACCTCGATCTCTTCTTTCCCATTCCTCCATCTCTAATAGGGACACCCTCTTCCTTATCCTCTAGATGACATAATCTATACCTAGAACATAACTACTAAGTCTATAATACTTAACTTACATAAATTACATACTTCTCTAATCAATGACATGAATATATCCAACACATACTTTCAATCTTTGCATTAAACGAGTTACATACTTCTCTAACTTAGAACATAATTACATACTTCTCTAACTTAACATGCTTGATCACATGAATTTTATTTTAATAAAAATTAATCTACTACATGTACCATTTAATTAAATCAGTTACTATCTTTAAAAAGCATACCTAACGTATGACGGTACATCTGTTGGAGGACCATGGAAGGACATGTATCGTACCTAAGGACATGTATCATAGGGTTAGCAATGCAATCACACACCTAACATGATTGGGACCTATCTTTTAAAATAGTAACATGACTTTAGACTCTTTCTAGTTTCGGGCAAGGTTCGATGTGTAGTACTTCTCCACCTACGATCCACGTATGCAAACATGGACCCACCAGGCAGGCTCGTATACGTACTCCCTTGGGGCTTAATCAACCACAATGCATTACACGTCACCAAACGTCTAAGAAAAGGAAAGACACGTGTAATATCATGACAACTATAAATATCAAAGGTAAAGGCCCGTACTAGCATAACATAACGGAGAAGTATCTCAATGCACATGACATACATACATGCATGAGGTCTCATGATCATTCATAACATGACATTAATTTAATTTTCTTTCTCCTTTCATTCATAACATATTTGATATATGCATCATGTATATATGGTAATCATCACATAATACATCACACAACTTTATATGGCAAAACATATCGACATGAAATTTTATTTCATTCATAATATAGTGTAATGGATATCACATGCATACACAACATACATCACATGACAATAAAAAGAGCATATCAGCAACAAGGCATGAACCATCATACATCAATCAATTATCTAACTTCAACAGCAACGTCACTTGTTTGGTTGGCCTTGGCCGAAATTACTAATTACTCGGTAGCCACTTCAAAAACTATATTCGAACGCTTAATTTTACCAATGTAAAACCATATCACATACTTTAGAGAATATCCACAACTTATTCTAGCTAAACATTGATGATTATTTCCAACATTAGTCCTAAAACTACCTAAAATTGGGTAAATAGAAGTCTTACTGACCTCAAATGCCTTCAATAAGGTCAAAAGTAGCTTCATGAGAGTCGAAAACTTAGGAAATGGTATAAAGATTGTATATCGAACTGCCTAAGCCAAGGAGCTAAGCCGCCAAGCCAAACCGTCAAGCCGAGCTTAAGCGAGCCAAGAAGCTGAGCCAAACGAGCCGTTGAGCCAAATTGCAAATTTACTGAGTGGAGTCGAGAGGAGCCGCAGTTGGAAAATGGGTCACGAGTCAGGCATGTCCGATGCTGAGGGCATGGGTTGTCACTTGAGTCAAGATGTGAGTACGGGTCACTAGTTGTAGGATGTTAGACTTAGTTGACCCACGTCTGGAGAGTAGACGTCTTCACAGGTCGGAATGAGTTGGGTCGTGCACATCTAGAATAGGTATTAGCTTTACGGGCTGCAATGGGTTAGGTTTGTGGGTTAGGGCTCCGACTTAAGTCCAACAGCTTTGCCTCCTTCACCCAAGAACGCATAGTAATCCTTGATCTTTCTCCCCTCTTTTCTGACGGCTTTATGATGTCGTTTATGCATGATTCTATCGTCATTTGTCTACCTCTCGTTTATACAATAACACAACGACACTCTTATGCTCCTAAAGCCCAAAAATCTTAACTAAAATTTGAAATCTTCGTGGGGTAATCTTTCAGTTTCCTTTTTAGACAATGCTCTCATTTTCTTGCTTCGATAATTCTTGGATGCATAGGAGAGTTGCATTGTGAAGAAAAGATTATGTTGGTGATGGAGAGCACGAAGGGTTTTTAAGGGGAGTTATGGTTGGTTACTCTACAGATATAATGTCTCGATTCCTTGCGAAGTTTGAGTATATCGTTTTTTTTTTCCCCGAACTTCTACACAACCCCCGTTTCTTTTATAGGTCCTCTAAAGACCCAACTCTAAAAAGGTTATGGTTATAATCGATGTATGAACTATCTGGATGACCAAAAGTGTCGTGCACATCATTTATGTTGTAGAATGATGCACGTATATAGTAGAAATCCATTTATGTTGTAGAATGATGCACGTATATAGTAGAAATCCAT
>NW_019268574.1:326361-377464 GCF_002738365.1 Cucurbita moschata
ACTCCCTTGGGGCTTAATCAACCACAATGCATTACACGTCACCAAACGTCTAAGAAAAGGAAAGACACGTGTAATATCATGACAACTATAAATATCAAAGGTAAAGGCCCGTACTAGCATAACATAACGGAGAAGTATCTCAATGCACATGACATACATACATGCATGAGGTCTCATGATCATTCATAACATGACATTAATTTAATTTTCTTTCTCCTTTCATTCATAACATATTTGATATATGCATCATGTATATATGGTAATCATCACATAATACATCACACAACTTTATATGGCAAAACATATCGACATGAAATTTTATTTCATTCATAATATAGTGTAATGGATATCACATGCATACACAACATACATCACATGACAATAAAAAGAGCATATCAGCAACAAGGCATGAACCATCATACATCAATCAATTATCTAACTTCAACAGCAACGTCACTTGTTTGGTTGGCCTTGGCCGAAATTACTAATTACTCGGTAGCCACTTCAAAAACTATATTCGAACGCTTAATTTTACCAATGTAAAACCATATCACATACTTTAGAGAATATCCACAACTTATTCTAGCTAAACATTGATGATTATTTCCAACATTAGTCCTAAAACTACCTAAAATTGGGTAAATAGAAGTCTTACTGACCTCAAATGCCTTCAATAAGGTCAAAAGTAGCTTCATGAGAGTCGAAAACTTAGGAAATGGTATAAAGATTGTATATCGAACTGCCTAAGCCAAGGAGCTAAGCCGCCAAGCCAAACCGTCAAGCCGAGCTTAAGCGAGCCAAGAAGCTGAGCCAAACGAGCCGTTGAGCCAAATTGCAAATTTACTGAGTGGAGTCGAGAGGAGCCGCAGTTGGAAAATGGGTCACGAGTCAGGCATGTCCGATGCTGAGGGCATGGGTTGTCACTTGAGTCAAGATGTGAGTACGGGTCACTAGTTGTAGGATGTTAGACTTAGTTGACCCACGTCTGGAGAGTAGACGTCTTCACAGGTCGGAATGAGTTGGGTCGTGCACATCTAGAATAGGTATTAGCTTTACGGGCTGCAATGGGTTAGGTTTGTGGGTTAGGGCTCCGACTTAAGTCCAACAGCTTTGCCTCCTTCACCCAAGAACGCATAGTAATCCTTGATCTTTCTCCCCTCTTTTCTGACGGCTTTATGATGTCGTTTATGCATGATTCTATCGTCATTTGTCTACCTCTCGTTTATACAATAACACAACGACACTCTTATGCTCCTAAAGCCCAAAAATCTTAACTAAAATTTGAAATCTTCGTGGGGTAATCTTTCAGTTTCCTTTTTAGACAATGCTCTCATTTTCTTGCTTCGATAATTCTTGGATGCATAGGAGAGTTGCATTGTGAAGAAAAGATTATGTTGGTGATGGAGAGCACGAAGGGTTTTTAAGGGGAGTTATGGTTGGTTACTCTACAGATATAATGTCTCGATTCCTTGCGAAGTTTGAGTATATCGTTTTTTTTTTCCCCGAACTTCTACACAACCCCCGTTTCTTTTATAGGTCCTCTAAAGACCCAACTCTAAAAAGGTTATGGTTATAATCGATGTATGAACTATCTGGATGACCAAAAGTGTCGTGCACATCATTTATGTTGTAGAATGATGCACGTATATAGTAGAAATCCATTTATGTTGTAGAATGATGCACGTATATAGTAGAAATCCATTTATGTTGTAGAATGATGCACGTATATAGTAGAAATCCATATGCTCCCTTCTTTGAATAGTCTTTTAATTAATTTGATAAACATGTTCGCTAAAAAAATTTGTTGCTTGAGAGATTTGAACTCTTATGGGGAAGCTCCATGTACTTAACAAGCACACATCTTAACCACTCAACCAAAGAAACAACTTTTGATGGATGATCAGTGGATAGTGGACTGATGATCGATGACAGGAGCCTGTATATTGTCATTTCATAACTAAAATGATCAAAATGCTCCTATAGTTATGTTCCACTGGTTTATGATCAAGTGAGCTCTAAATGACATGAAATTTAATAAGGAATTGCCTAAAAGAATTATCAAATTTCAAGATCAATAGAACATGCGAAAGACTTAAACCAAAATTTGAAGGATAATTGAGCAAACTATCCCTATAATAATTATGAGTTGATTAAAGATTCTAAAGGACTCCAACCGATAAAAAAAAGAATAAAAAAATTTATATGAGACTCATTTATGACCTCAAGGATAATTATGTGTGGTCTCACTAGAGTATTAGAACATGTTTGGGGTATGAACCAAGAGGAAATGACGAAATTACCCCTTAAAATCCTTTACAAGATGCTTAGAAAGCGATAAGATTTATTAATACCAAGTGACAAGATGCTTAGGAAGATTTATGCATGTGAAAAAAATTTATATGACTCCTATGGATTTTAAAGCATAGGAGTTATGAAATTTTTTTGGTTGTGCCTCAAGACTTAACAAAGAAATCTTAGAACAAGAAATCGAGATACCTAAAAAACCTCCTGATATGCCATGAAACTTGATCATACGACACAGACTACGTTGTAGGGAACACATGAAGTCTTGGGCATAGATACTCAGGCTATGTCGCGGAGAACGCATGAAGACTTAGACATAGGTATGTAGATTCTATCGTAGGGAATACATGAAGTCCAAGACATAGGTATGCAGATTGTATCACAGGAAAAACATGAAGCCCTAAATGTAAGTATTAGGCTATGTCGCAAGGAACGTACGAACCTTCGGGTATAGGTCAAGATTTAGTTGTTCATTGACCATAGGACTAACAGGTCTCCCAAGTGAATGTTTGAAGGACAAGAACCAAGCTCTTTGATACAAAATCATGCACCAAAGGGGGGATATCTAAAAAAGAACGTTAAAAGAAGTAAGCAAGTCATCTTCAAGGAGTAGAAAATCTGGAGTTAAGACTAAATTAAATATTTATGGTATTCCAACATTATCAACATGATAATCAATTTCAACAAAGAGTGTGAGCCATGAATTCACTTGAAGTATGGATAGCACCATAAAATAGAGTTGAAGTAGATCGAGCCATATACACGCTAGCTACTAAGCCAAAACTTCAAACACCCCATTTTTTATGGAATATGTTAATTTTGATCGTCAAGAGGAAACAATGTGTAGTCGGTCTACATTGATACAAAGGCACCAAATTGTAAATTTACTTGATTTAGTGAGATGATTTAGAAGGTTTGTTCATATGCTCCAAGTTTAACTTAGTATGTTTCTCATGAAATGACAAGTTAACTCATGTTTTATCGAACTTTTTGACATTGTAGATTGAACTGAACAGAGATATAAGAATAGGGCTTACCATCGTCCCTCTCCGCAGTGCATAATATATGTCAAATATCAATCGAGTCTTGAAACTCCTGCCATCTGGTTCCGTCTTGATTCTGGACACTAAACGTATGGATAAATTAATCAATACCCACGTATTATTCTTTTCAAGTGAACTCCTCTGATCATCCATACTCCCACATGGTTAGTAAGCATCAAGTATTGTAATGAATGTGAATATCTATTACATGTTCTAATAGTCGTGGATGATCTCCTTGACACCTACTTAGGTGCGAATTTTTTTAGCAGTAATCTTACGAGTTTCTTTAGATTCTGCAGCGTTATTACTTGGTAAATTTTTTTGCAACTCATCTTAACTCCCACTTGCTTCGTACTCTTTAGGCTTCTTTTTTCCTTGTATATGACATTTCCATCAAAAGTTCCGTCACAATGTCTCAGAATTTTTCTATTCTTGTCATCCCAAAATTTATACCCGAATAGGTTGGAACTATAGCTTATGAAGTAGTACTTCACAACCTTAACATCAAGTTTGTCTCTCTTCTTTGGATCAACATTTCCATACATAGTGTAACTAAAAGTCCTCAAGTGAGAGTACTTTAATTCATTTTGTGTCCATAACTCTTCTCGCTATTCGAACCCCAAGGGTATTAACAACCCTCTATTGATCAAGTAGGTTGTTATATTCACAACATCAATCCATGATTCTTTGGTAATCTAGAATAAATTCTCCTACTCCTTGCTCACTCATTCAATGTTCTTTTTATCCTTTCAGCAACACCATTTTATCTTGTCTTACTAGATACTGTCATCATTAATTTAATTCCCATCATATACAAAAAATGCTTTAAATTCTAATTTGTTGTACTCTTCTCCACCATTTGACATCAAACATTTGATCTTCCAATCGATATGATTTTCAACTTTAGCTTTCCACTTCTTGAAGGTGGCAAACACATCTAATTTTTGTTTAAGGAAATAAACCAATAACTTGGTGATAAAATCATCAATGAAGGTGACATAAAACTTAAATTCACTAAGTGATGGAACTCGAGATGGTTTCTAAACATTTATATGGACCAATTCCAACCGTACTTCCTTCTGTTCTTTAGAAGTATTTGTGAAGCTAACTTGTTTTTGCTTGCCCATAACACATCTCTCACAAAAACCCATGTCAACAGATTTTAGGCCATCTAAAACTCCTTTAGCGAGCATCTTAATTCACTTAATGCACATACTTTCAAGTAAATTGTGTCATAGACTTAAAGGGGAAAACTCTCAGCAAAAGCAGCCATGTTTATATAGCACCCTTCACAAACTTACCCGGATTCTTTTCAAACTCTACTACATTACCTATGTTGTCCACTGACCAATGGAGACCAGGTTCTTCTAGAGACTTGAGATATACTAACATCCTTCAATGTCCACTGATCTTTTGTTGAAGTTTGTACACGAACATCTCTCGTTCCTTCAATCTTCAAGGCTTTGTTGTCAACGAGATACACCTTCTCAAAATTTCCAAATTTGAAACTTCAAAACAGTTACTTGTTTGGAGATAAATGATAAGATGTACCTGAATAAAAAATCCAGGTTTCAATCGAGTTGAATTAGAGCCTCCTCTGTATCTTTTCCTGAACTTATATAAATATTATCATCTCTAGATTTTTTATTCTGCTTTTTCTTCAGTTTCGTACAATATGTCTGAAAGTGCCTCTTATCGTTACAATTTCAACACGTTACGTTTGGGTGTGTTCGAATATTTTCTTCGGTTCTTTGATTTTTATTGACCATGTATATTTGAGTCCTTCGATTTACTTCTTCTCCTCTGATAAACACTGAAAGCACTTTCCAATGAATCTTCAATTTCTCGTTTGTAAATAATTTCGTTGAAAACTACATCTCGAATTCATCAAACTTTAGTTTCTCACATCCTCGAGAACTTCTGATCACAATAACAAAAATTTTCTACTATTCAGGTAAATATGACATCAAATTTAATGTTTTAATTTTATCTTCAAAGTTAATTTCCACATAGCAAAATGACATACAATGATATTGAAGTCATTTATATGATTTGTAATAGATCCATTTCAAATATTTGTAAATTGAACAATCTACGCATTAAATATACCTTATTCATAGCTGAGGATTTTTCATACATATTTGACGTTGCCTTGAATCAATATGATGTTGTCTTCTTCTTGAAGATATTGAACGTCACGTTTCTGGACAGCGTCAACGTCATCAACCTTAGAGCTTTGAAATCCTTGAGCTTCTACAACTCTATGGTCATGGTATCCAACTTCACCCCAAATAAGAATTCATGATGATCTTCACGATACAAATACATCTTTCAAGACTGAAATTGAATCCATAAAACTTCTTGATTCCAATCATAACTTTCAATCTTCATAGATTGGATTGAGTATCTCTTAGATTTGATACCAACTATTTTGATTGCATAACAACTCACACACTCAATCATCATACTAATAAAAGGTAAACTGTAACCCTTTGTTCCTTTTCTTTTCCTTTTTACTTTTTCTCTTTTTCTCTGAATAGGATCAGTTTAGGATCTCTTGAGACCCCCAAATGATCATTTTAACCTGGTTGACTTTGACTAACTTTTTTTTTTTTTTTTATATTTATCTTAGGTTTTCGGGATCATTATAAGGATTTTTTTATGTCTACCACAACCTCAAATTCAACATTCAAGACTCTCAATAAAAATTTAGAAGTCTATCTTAAAGAAAGAATAGAGAAAATTAATTCTCATTGGAGCTCGAGCATTACATGTTATCCCCTATTTAAAAACATTTATCCTTGAAAGTTGTTTATGCTCAATTCCCATGGTAGGTCAACCTTAGGTCTACTTAGTTCATAACCTTAGTTATTTGCTTAACTCACGTCCTTCCATATTCAAAGAGGTTGTAATAATCCCTATCGTCCTTCGAAACCCCTCGAGTTCTTTGACCACTAGAGTGCACCAAGGACTACCCTACCCTTTGTACATATTGCACTCTTAGTAAAAGAGTGAGTAATTGAATGGTAGATGAGAAGATTGTATTATGAAGAGAAAAAAGGCTCCATATGTACTGAGAATATAAAAAGATATTTAGAAAATCTACCTAAAAATCGGTAGAAAATCCAGTAACAAACCAGTAAACAAATCAAAACTAAATCAACTTCTAACTTAAGATTTAATCCGATACTAACTCACATAAATCTAAACAAACATGTGATCTTTAACACTTCTCTTGTTTAGATTCTCTAACTCCAAGCATTTTCTTGAACACCCATCTTACTCCAATTATTTTTCTGTTTATAGGTCGATCAACCAACTCCCTGATTTTTTTTTCAGGATCACCAAAAAGCTCCTCCTCTGACAAGTGCATCATCAACCAAAGCATCTTGTCGTTCATCTTCAGACTCTTCTTGTTGTTCATCTTCAGACTCTTCTTGTTGTTCATCTTCAAACTCTTCTAACATGCTACCAAAGATTAAATTGTTTAGTGCATTAGAAATCTGATTCCACCTTAGTCACTTCTACTCAATTTCACTGCTCATTTCCAGCAAAATGAACATCTCGGCGCACAATAACATGAATAGTGTGTGGTTGAAAAACTCTGTAAGTTTTGGATATAGTGCTATACCGAACAAACATGTCAGCTTCTGCCTTTTTGTCAAGCTTATCATGCTTGACATGTGGAATGTAAGTGAAGCAAAGACACCCAAATACTCTAAGGAACATTAAAGAAGATTTGTAACCATACAAAACTTCAAATAGTGTTAGATCCTTTACAGCTTTTGTTAAAATTCAATTTTGCAAGCACGCAACAGTGTTCGCTGCTTTTCCCCAAAAACGTTTTGGAATATCCTTCTCATGAAGTATGCATCTTGTCCTCTCCATTATAAATCTTTCCTCCTTTCACTGACGTCATTCTTGTCAAAGAAAAACTCACCAATTTGTGAAATAAATCTCACACAAACTAATGATAGAAGGAGACAAAGAACACTATGTTCAACTCAAAAAACTTTCTTCTATTACTTCTCTATTTCATTTATTTTTTTTTAGTACTTTTCACATTAGAAAGTACAATATATTTATAAGCTCTCATAAGACTAAATATAACCCGGTGAGAATGCCACTCTTTAGTGACCCATGAAATTCTAACTATTTCCAAAAATAAATCTTCGCCTTTCATTTTCACCATTTTGGCCTTTTTCATTTACGATTGACTTTTGAATTAAAAACCCACTCAAATACAGGTTCTTCACAAAACTTGTGAAAAGTTTCTGAAGTGTACTCCTTGCCATTATCTAATCTTATAGTCTTAATCAAACATGCACTTTCATTCTCAACTCTTGCATTGAATTTCCAAAATATACCCGCAACTTCTGACTTTTGCTTTAGCAAGAAGATCCAACACATTCTTGTTAGATCATCAATAAAAACAATGTAATAAATATTGTCATTTAATGATGGTGTTGCTGAGGACTACAAAAATTAGTATGAACCAGGTGCAGCTTTTTCGAGGCTCTCCATGCCTCTTTAGGAAAGGGTTGTCTATGTTTCTTCCCAAAATTACAAGCACGACAAAGAGGAAATTTTTTTGTGCCAAATCTCAGTGGCATTAGCAACTTCTTCGACTGCATCTGAAGCAAACCTCAATGATGAAAGTGCCTAAGTTTTTTGTCCCAAATCTCAGTGGCACTAGCTCTGGATATAAATGCCATCTACTCTTTCTCCATCGAATTTAGAGTAAAGTTTTTTTCCTTTCATTTTGACATTGAACAAGTCTTTGCCACTAGCATCTCTGATCAAGCACTGATTATTCTCAAACAACACTTTATAGTCTTTATCATGTAACTGACCCACACTTAAGAGATTTTGATCAATTTTAGGTACAAATAAAACATCTGGAATAAATTTTGTACTAGCTTGGTATAGCTACTGTGCCTTTTCCGTTAACTCCCAAGTGTTCACCATTGTCAATCCTCACTCTCTTGACTTCAGTGTCTCTTAATTCCTCAAAAAACTCACTGTCATATGTCATATGATTTGTGCACCCACTGTCAATCAACCAGATCTCGCTTGATTCTTTGTCTAAGAAACAAGTGACCACAAACAATTGATCTTCTTCTTCTTGATCAATTACTGGTGCATCTACTTCTTTCACCTGACCTTTGACTTTGCAGATCACCGCTTCATGTCCAAGTTGATTGCATTTGGAGCATTTGGCGTCACGTCTTCTCCAACACTTGTATGGTGGATGACCTTTCTTCTCACAATGACGGCAAGGTGGATAGAACTTTTTGGAACCTCCTCCTTTTGTCTTCTGATAATTGGTAGATGAATCTCCATTCGTCGATTGGTTTTTGAAAATTTTCTTGTTTTTATACCTGCTGTTGTCTTGATTCTTAACATTTATAACACCTTCAGTCACCCCTTCTTGCCTCATAGGCCTCCTTTGCTTTTGTGCTTGTAAAGCGTTCAAGAGCTCTCTAAGAGAAATCTTTGACAGGTCTTTGGTGTTCTCTAGAGTAGTAATGGTGGCTTCAAACTTCTCTGGAATAGAGAATAGCAGCTTTTCAACGATCCTGGAATCATTTAACATAGAACCAAGCAATCTCACCTTGTTGGCAATGTTGAGAAGTCTGTCAGAGTACTTTTTCACCGACTGAGACTCCTTCATCTTCTGCAACTCAAAATCCCTAATCAAATTCAGGACTTTCATTCCCCAAATCCTCTCATCTCCTTCCTATTCAGCCTTGAGATAATCTCAGATTTCTTTTGCTGTTTTGAGAGACATTATTCGCTTGAAGATCATTTGAGATATAGCTGCAAATAGGCAAGCTTTTGCCTTTGATTTTCTTGTCTTCTTTTCCTTCTATACTTTGATTTGTGCTACAAGTAGGATTTGCTGGAAATGGAGGGACCTCGTAATCCTCTCTCATTTCTTCCCAAAGATCCAAAGCCTCCAGATAAATCTCCATACGAACTGCCTACATTTGATAATTGTCTCCTATATATACCAAGAATACAAAAAGATATTTACAAAATCTACCTAAAAATCTTCTGATAACAAACAAGTAAACAAATAAAAACTAAATCAAACCAAAACTAAAACCCTTGATTATAAGGAGATTTAAGCAGATACTAACTGACAGCAATCTAAACAAACACGTGATCTTTAACACACTCCCATGTTGGGTATCAAGGGGTCATTCCACGACACCTCAGTCATTAAGGACATGGTACTGTCACATAGGTTCTAAAAGATCTAATTCTAGTGGACATTTACATCAATCATTTTTTTTTTATCATACATAAATGCATATCATTAAGGTCAACCAACAAAAGGTTAAACGGTTGAAGATAAATAAGAGTACTTGTTACTACTATTCTAGCTCATTGTCCACCCTCACTGCCCTGCTCTGGTGTGTACACTCAGCCAACTTGTGGGAGCACCATGAGATAATACTATTAAAGAAAAGATTCCCTGGCAGGGGTGGGTGCTACACCAGTGGTATTTTCCTGGGCACGAGTGCCCAAGGAACTATCTCAAGGAAATCTCAAGTCACGGTTCTACTTCGACCTCTCTTAGACACTCGTGCCTACAGCATGGCTCTGTCGGCATTAGGAAGCAGCTCTCTAGCCTCACCCTGGGTGGATGTTGTCCTGTTTTAAGTGTCGAAATTGCGATGTCATCTTCAGCCCTTCTTCTACCTTTCCTAGGTTGAGACCCGACATAAGTCCCTATTCTCTTAGGAGCCATAATCTATCAGGAAGACAACAAACTTAGGTTACTAGCACATTGTTCCATCAAGCAACATAAATAGTAATCATAATAATCATAAGTCTCATAAGTTACATCCTCATAAGTCTTATAATAAAATACACGTCTAAACAATATATCTAGTCACAATGACGTGTCAGAGAGTTGAGTCACAGAGGTATAAAACACTCCACCTAGAAAAATGGTTTATAGGACCTAAACTCGGCTACTCTAATACCAAAAATATCATGACAAAATTTTTTGAATTTTTGAAAAATCAGACTACGACCAAAAGTCGAAAGATAAAAATAAGTAAAGTAAATCAAACAATTAAAATGCAAAAAAATAAGTTAAAATTTCGTCCCATTTAAAATCATAAAATACCATCAATAAAATCCAAAGCAATAGAAATACAAAACGGGTACTATATTAGTTATTTACAAGCGTGTCATATGTGCGAAAAACCAAAAGAATACAAATGAAAACTCTCTAAGAAAAGAATACAAATTAACACTAACGCCACAGATCGACACCCCTTTGTGACGGTTCAGCTTCCGAGCACATCCCCACCTCACCCCATACTTGAAAAGAAAAGGGGAAAGGGTTGAGTATAAAAATAAGCTTCCACTAGCTTGTCAGTGCCTAATTCAGGTATCCCATAACCGTTGTCTCACACCAAAGTGGCGCTTATCAGGAGCTAAATTATTTGTGTAGTCCCTTGTCTCCTTTTAGTGGATATTTCCTCCACACATAATGGTAGCTCTTCTATTTTCAACGAAACTGTAACGAAGGTTCAAATTTGATTTATTTGACACATATGTTTAGTAAAAAAGTCAAACTTAAACACTTTCATTTTCGGGCCATTTTGAGTCATTTTCCGTAGGTGTACCATTGACACTTTTTTCCCCTTTGGGATGAGGGTCATTAACTCGTTTAGAAAAGTAGTTTTATCGTTTTACTATCATACCAAATCCACTAAAGATTATACTAAGCACAAAATAAGGAAGAAAAAAAAACATATACTCATGTCTATAAGACCTCACAACCTGAATCCTTTTGAGAAGACGGTAATGGAGACACTTAAATCATTATGTGAAAAAAAAAACTAAGTTTCTTTCAATATTTCTCAACGAAGTTTTAATGAATGTTAAAATTTTATGAATTTGACATATATGTTTATAAAAAACTAGACTTAAACACTTTCATTTTCGGGTCATTTTCAAGCCATTTTCCATTGGTGTACCATTAGAACCTTTTTTGCCTCTTTGAGACGAGGGTCATTAAGTCGTTCAGAAAAGTTATTTTCTTGTTTTAGTATCATACCAAAACCACTAAAAATTGTACTAAGTATAAAATAAGGAAGAATAAAAATATGGACTCATGTCTATAAAACCACACAACCTGAACCCTCTCGAGAAGACCCTAATGTTGATACTTAAATCAATACGTTTAAAAACTAAGTTTCTTTCAATATTTTTCAACGAAACTGTAACTAACATTAAAATTTGCTGAATTTGATACATATGTTTAGTAAAAATAACCAAACTTAAATAGTTTTATTTTTGGGCTATTTTCAAGTCATTTTATGTGGGTGTATCATTGACACTTTTTTTTCTTCTTTGAGACGAGGGTCATTAACTCATTCGAACAAGTTGTTTTCACGTCTTCGTATCATACCAAATCCCCTAAAGATTTTTCTAAGGTTAAAATAAGGAAGAAAAAAAAATATGTACTCACACCTAAACCCTCTCAAGAAGACCCTAACGGAGACACTCAAATAATTATGTGAAAAAACTAAGTTACTTTTAATATTTTTCAACGAAACTGTAAGTTACGTTCAAATTTGATGAATTTGACACATATGTTTTGTAAAAAAAACTAAACACTTCCATTTTCGGACCACTTTCGACTCATTTTCCTAGGTGTACCATTTACACTTTTTTTCCTACTTTTGACAGGGTCATTAACTCATTCAAAAAAATTATTTTCTCATTTTAGTATGGTACAATATCAACTAAGATTGTACTAAGTGTAAAATAAGGACGAAAAAAAAAGCATGTAATAATGTCTATTAGATTTCACAACCTTACCACTCTCAGAAGACCCTAAGACACTTAAATCATTACCACTCTCAGAAGACCCTATTGGAGACACTTAAATCATTATGTGAAAAAACTAAGTTTCTTTCGATATTTTTAAACCAAACTCTAAGAAAGGTTCAAATTAAATAAATTTGACTCATTTGTTTAGTAAAAAAAACCAAACTTAAATAATTTCATTTTCTAGCCATTTTCGAGTAACTTTTCGTAGTTGTACTATTGGCACTTAACTTTTCGTAGTTGTACTATTGGCACTTTTTTTTTTTTTTTTTTCTCAGTTTCATGCCAAACCTCCTAAAGATTTTGCTTAAGTGTAAGTAAGAAACTAAAAAAAATATGCACTCATATCTATAAGACCTCACAACATGAACCCCTTCGAGAATACCCTAATGCGGAAACTTAACTAATTATTTAAAGAAACTAATTTACTTTCAATTCCACAAGACATAACGTAACATTTTCATGCTTTCAACATAACGTTTCATAACATGCAATTCATACAATAAATACCTTACCAGTCACATCATGTAATCCGAGAATAACATATCACATCACATTATATCACATATTAATTCATCCAAGACAACTTAACATTCACGTTGCATAACAGTTACGTATTAAATCATAATGGTCTCAACATACAAATTATGACACGTGCAAAACTATGGGCCTGTGCCAATATACAACATACAATTTCTATATCCTACGACAGTAGAGCCACTTACTTGGTTGGCCTAGGCTGAAGCTACTACGACTCCTTGATGCTAGCGCTACTTAACGCTGCTCTCTGAAATTTAATTCGGCCTAAAGTGTCCAACAATCATAAATTAGAACTACTATGGGAGTTGACTCACCTAATCTTGCATGAAATAATTTAAAACATACTCCTAATAATTTAAACTAGCTAAGCCTAATTATACATAAAAACTTACTCCTATTGATTTAAACTGTCTAATTACGCATAAATAATTTACTTTTTTTTTTTTTAGTTCATACATCATACACTCTAGAAGAAACTTTTGTCCTCGAAATCTTGATATTGGAATTACTTGGGTATTTCTCCTTGATCTCTTCCCTCTATCTTCACATAGTTTCTTCCCTTTCATAGTCTTATAAAGATTATTTTCCTTGTATATATCTTATTTATGATCTTAACCTTATCATAACCAATTATTATACCTATTTTCTTTTTGACTTAAATTGTTACCCTTTCAAGTTTAAAATCTCAAGTATTCCTTATCCTGAAAGGGTTTTGTGTAGAGTGATACTCGAATAAAATAGAGTACATGAATAAACCAAGATTATATGCGAATGAAAGTGACCTAGAGTATAGATGACTAAGAAAACTTACTAACCAAGATTTAAATTGGGAGACCTCTTAAGAATTTCCCTAGCAAACATGTGAGTGAGGAAAGGACATGCTGGAAGACTCATGTTGGTCTATGGAGATATTTTTCACTCTTAGAAGCACGGAGCAAATAACTTGACAAAATTGTTATGGGAATATTCGGGCCATTAAGTGCCAAATCAAGATTTGAAGCTTGCACATGGGTCCTTACAAGTAAAAACTTGAAACACAATTAAATTATCAACATCCAAAGAACTATAAAATCCCAAAAGATTCCTCCCACTTTTATTAGACTTAAATATACAACATCTTAAGTCTATAAAGAAACCCCACAACTCTCCATAAAATTATTACATGCTAAAGCAATCAAACATGAAAGAAAAGAAAAAAAAAAAAAAAAAAAGGTTTTGTGGGTCCAAAATGAGTGAGGGAGATTTTACTTCAGTTTTTCCAAGGGTGTATAAACTTTAACTTCTTGGAATGAGTATTTTTTAAGTAAAATCCATCATTAAAAGCTGCCCAAGTGCAGTTTGTAGCATGGCATCGTTGAGAAAGCCAATGTGATTTCTCTGGCCAAAATACCTCAAATGAAGCATGTCCATTCAAACTTTTAAAATTGCACCAAAACAAAGTCGTATGCCAAAAGTTCATTCCGAAACTCTAGTTGAATTGGGCTTGCTTTTCCAAAACGCGTTTGTTCAAATCATCGTCGTTTGAATTGCAATGAGCATTTAAAACTAACTTTGTTTGATAATTGTAAATAGTCTCTTGCCATTTACTTTCTTGTAAATGCCAATTTTTTTCTATGGCTTGTTTGTTGGATACTGCAAAACATGTATTAATAATAATGTTTTTTTCCAAAGCAAACAATAAGATAAAACCAAAGCTGGTTAAAGGCTTTATTCTTTTTAGATACTCAAATCTCTTTTGTTGATGCTTAATCAAACAGTATTTAGATTTTGATTTATTATATAGAAAAAAATAAAAAATAAAACTTGAGTTCAACAAGCTGTTAAAGTTGTTTCAGTAGTTAATTTAAGGTTAATATCCACCTAAAAAAAATTAATTGCCAGGTATGTTTTTAGGTTGATATCCATAGCATAGTTATAAATACCAATTCTTTTTCATTTGCTATTTTTGGTGGAAATGGAAAAACAAAGTTGTGTTAAACACAGACGAGACGGTTGCATTTTCTATATTTTCTCCTTTAATTAGGAAAATATCCTTCCTACTAAAATGAAAGATGTTAAACCCTAAACTTAAGGGATAATTACTTTAAAAATAACAAATCGATCTAACCAAATAAAAACTTATCTTAAAAATTAAATTGAAGTTAAAACAAGACAATTAAAAAACCATTTAAAATTAAATTTAAATGATTAAACCAAAATTGAAAGTAGTTAAAGGTTTTTCTTTATTATTATGACCCAGTCCACAATCTTCGCCCCAGCCCACATGCATACGCAGCCCAGTGTCACGGTCATGCTTGTCCAGGGCTTGTCGCCCATGGCCGCATGCCCATGACAAGCCAAACCCTTGTCATGTCTTTTCATTCTAGTGTTTTTCCTTTTGTAATTCTAAAGCGTATGACACCTCAAAAATATCATGTCTACGCCTGCCAGAACTAAAATGGCCCAGAATGTACTATAGGGGGATATGACTAGTCGTCAACTTCTCCCTACCCAAGGTTATATATGCTAAGCCGTTGTTATCTTTCTCTTGCTTGCTATATAACGTCTCTTTCTAAAATCTCTCTTTCAAAAATCTCTCTTTCAAAAATCTCTCTCTCCTCGTTTTCTAAAACCTTCTTTTAAAAACCGAGGCTAGAGGCTCGACCGTACGTCGCTTGGCCGTAGGCGACGCAAGAACAAATAGGCTCAACTCACTCGTTGCTGGAAAGTGAGTGCCGCACAATCGCTAGTCCGCTGCCTTCGAAAGCGCGATTGTGTCAAGTGGTATCAGAGCTTTGTTAGCTCCGTAACGTCATACAGACCGAGATCATGTCGACAACAAAGTCGACACCCAAAGCACAAGCCGACCGGCTTACGCTAATAGAGGAGGAAATGCTGTTCCTCAAAGAAGTCCCTGACACCCTCCGTTTCCTGGAAACACGGGTGACCGAACTGAGCGAGAAAGTCGTCAAAGTCGACGCAATGGGCAACCGCCTGGATGGGTTGCCAATCGCAGAACTATTGTTTCGAGTGACCTCGCTCGAAGAAAGAGTTGCTCCTACGAGCAGCCCAAAACCGTCTGATACTCCGGATAGCTCTGTCGCACACAAAGAGGGACGTGGCGAAAAGTTCGACGTACTACAAACCACAATGATGAGTTTGTTCAATGGATTGGCTGATGAATTCAGATCAACAGTCGACGACCTCCAAGAAAGGATGGCCGCCATGAGCACTCGAATTGAAATTACCATGAAAGCCGTGGAAGGTGTCGCGGCTGGACAAACTAATACAGGATCCAACAAACTAAGGTTCCCAGACCCTAGAGCCTTCAAAGGGAATCGGGACGCCAAGGAGTTGGAGAACTTCATCTTCGACGTCGAACAGTACTTCAAAGCCACAACGGCTTGTACCGACGACAAGAAGGTGACTGTAGCCGCGATGTATCTCGTAGACGACGCCAAACTGTGGTGGCGTACGAAGGTGCAAGACATCGAGGATGGATTGTGCACCATCGACTCATGGGAGGACCTCAAGAGAGAGTTGAGGGAACAATTCCTCCCCGAAAACGCAGGGCATATAGCAATGGAGAAAATAGTAGCCCTGAAACACACTGGAAACATACGGGACTACGTCAGACAGTTCTCAACCCTGATGCTGGATATCAGGGGCACGGCAGAGAAGGACAAGGTGTTCTTCTTTATAAATGGTCTACAGCCGTGGGCCAAAACAAAGATACATGAGAGCAGGGTCCAAACCCTAGCTGCCGCAATGGCCTGCGCCGAGAGACTCGTAGACTGTGGGAACGAAGCAGGATCCCAAAGAAGAGCGACACCAGCCCCAAACAATGGGGGCAAACCATACAGACCACCAGGCCAGCGAAATGGAAGTCCCAACAGACCGAATGGGTGGACGGATAGACCTCCTCAGAACAATCAAGCGGGGACTTCTCGAGGGCATTACCATCAAAAGAACCACCCGACGACACCTTTGCAATGCATGTTGTGTAAAGGCCCCCACAAAGTATCATACTGTCCTCATCGGGCCTCTCTCACTGCACTTCAAGTGTCCATTCAAGAGAGCAATGAAGCAAGGGTCGAGACTTTGCTAGACAAGAAGGAAGATCACGACAACCCCCGAATGGGCGCACTCAAATTCTTGTCGGCCCTCCAACGAAAAGTCGAACCGAAGGAGGTACTAGAGAAAGGGCTCATGTTCGTAGATGCCACAATAAACTCTCAACCGAGCAAGAGCACTTTGATAGACTCTGGAGCAACCCACAACTTCATTGCCGATCAAGAAGCCAGAAGATTGGGACTCACCATAGGAAAAGACCCGGGGAAAATGAAAGCTGTCAATTCCGAGGCCTTGCCTATTGTGGGAGTTTCCAAGAGAGTCCCCTTCAAAATAGGGGATTGGACTGGAGAGCTAGACCTTGTCGTGGTTCGCATGGATGACTTCGACGTGGTACTTGGGATGGAGTTCCTCCTAGAACACAAGGTCATCCCAATGCCATTGGCAAAATGCTTGGTGATCACCGACCGTAATCCCACAGTAATACCTGCAAGCATCAAGCAACCAGGTAATCTTCGAATGATCTCGGCCATACAACTGAAAAGGGGACTCGCACGAGAGGAACCTACGTTTATGGCCATACCACTGATAGAAGAAGCAACCACCGAAGAGACTGTCCCAGAGGAAATCAAGGAAGTACTAGACAGCTATACCGACATCATGCCAGAGAGTCTACCACAAACACTACCACCTCGTCGAGGCATTGACCACGAAATCGAACTCCTTCCCGGGGTTAAGTTGCCAGCAAAGAACGCATACCGGATGGCTCCGCCCGAGCTAGCCGAATTGAGGAAACAACTGGATGAGTTGTTGAAGGCGGGGTTCATTCGCCCGGCAAAGGCCCCTTATGGAGCCCCCGTACTATTCCAGAAGAAGAAAGATGGGACGTTGCGCCTGTGCATAGACTATAGAGCCTTAAACAAGGTGACAGTACGCAACAAATATCCTCTGCCGATAATATCCGACTTGTTCGACCAACTTCACGGGGCCAAGTACTTCACGAAGTTGGACTTACGATCAGGATATTATCAAGTACGTATTGCCGAAGGGGACGAACCCAAGACGACGTGCGTAACAAGATATGGGGCCTTTGAATTCCTAGTAATGCCTTTTGGCTTGACAAACGCCCCAGCTACGTTCTGCACGTTGATGAACCAGGTTTTCTACGAATACCTGGATCAGTTCGTCATAGTATACCTCAACGACATTGTTGTTTACAGTACAATCCTCGAGGAACACAAAGTGCATTTGAAGTTAGTGTTTGACAAGCTCCGACAGAACCAGCTGTATGTGAAGAAGGAGAAATGTGCATTCGCACAAACATGCATCAACTTCCTTGGACATGTCGTCAGATGTGGACAAATTAGTATGGATAGCGACAAGATAAAAGCTATCCAAGAATGGAAGGTTCCTACTTCCGTATCTGAATTGCGGTCCTTCTTAGGACTAGCCAACTATTATAGGCGGTTCGTCGAAGGGTTTTCACGACGAGCCGCCCCATTGACAGAGCTGTTGAAGAAAGACCACCCTTGGTCGTGGTCGAATGATTGTCAAATGGCCTTTGAAAATCTGAAAACAACCATGACGAGGGGTCCTGTCCTCGGGTTGGTAGACGTCACTAAGCCATTTGAAGTAGAAACCGATGCTTCCGACTTTGCTCTCGGTGGAGTCCTTATTCAAGAAGGCCACCCCATCGCCTACGAAAGTCGAAAGCTCAACGATGCCGAACGAAGATACACTGTCTCCGAGAAAGAAATGCTGGCTGTAGTCCAATGCCTTCGAGTCTGGAGACAGTATCTCTTAGAATCACAGTTCGTAGTGAAGACGGATAACAGCGCCACTTGCCACTTCTTTGAGCAACCGAAGTTAACAGCAAAACAAGCCCGGTGGCAGGAGTCGTTGGCCGAATTCGACTTCAAGTTCGAACACAAAGCAGGAAAGAGTAATCAAGCAGCCGACGCGCTGAGTCGGAAGGGCGAACATGCGGCCCTGTGCATGTTAGCCCATATTCACTCAAGTAAGATCGATGGATCGATGCGCGACATCATCAAGGAACATTTACACAAAGACCCATCGGCCAAAGCTGTTGTCGAACTAGCTAAGGCTGGAAAGACACGGCAGTTTTGGGTTGAGGGGGACCTCCTGATAACCAAAGGAAACAGACTGTACGTCCCAAGAACGGGGGAACTGAGGAAGAAGCTCATTCAAGAATGTCACGATACCTTGTGGGCCGGACATCCAGGGTGGCAAAGAACATACGCCCTAATAAAGAAGGGGTACTTCTGGCCAAACATGCGAGACGACATCATGCAATACACCAAGACGTGCCTCATCTGCCAACAGGATAAGGTCGAGAAAGCCAAAGTCTCTGGACTCTTGGAACCTCTACCTGTGCCAACGAGACCCTGGGAAAGTGTATCTCTGGACTTCATAACGCACCTCCCAAAGGTCGGGGAATATGACGCCATCTTGGTTATTGTAGACCGATTCTCCAAATATGTGACATTCATCCCCACTCCCAAATTATGCTCGGCGGAACTTACAGCCCAACTGTTTTTCAAACACGTTGTAAAGTTATGGGGCATTCCGTCGAGCATCATCAGTGATAGGGATGGCAGATTCATTGGGACGTTCTGGACTGAGTTATTCGCTTTCTTGGGAACAACCTTGAACATCTCCTCGAGTTATCACCCTCAGACCGATGGACAGACAGAACGGTTCAATTGCTTGCTCGAAGAATACTTACGTCACTTCGTCGACGCTCGCCAAAAGAACTGGATACAATTGTTAGATGTCGCCCAATTTTGCTTCAACTGCCAAACCAGCTCATCTACAGGGAAGAGTCCCTTCGAAATTGTAAGTGGACGACAACCGGCCTTACCCCATATTATTGATCATCCTTATGCAGGAAAAAACCCTCAAGCTCACAACTTTACGAGGGAATGGAAGCAGACGACAGATATAGCCCGGGCATATTTAGAGAAGGCTTCCAAGCATATGAAGAAATGGGCGGACAAGAAGCGTCGCCCCCTTCATTTTCGTGCAGGAGATCAAGTCCTTATCAAGCTGAGACCAGAACAGATCAGATTTCGAAGCCGAAAGGACCAGAGACTAGTTCGTAAATATGAAGGCCCGGTTGAAGTCCTTAAAAAGATTGGGGCTACCTCCTACCGAGTTGCACTACCCGCATGGATGAAAATCCACCCCGTCATTCATGTGAGCAACTTGAAGCCCTATCACCCTGATCCAGACGACGACCAACGCAATGCAACCACAAGACCGAACACCGATCTGAAGCAAAAAGAAACAAAGGAAGTGGAAGAGATCCTAGCCGACAGGGTTAGGAAGATAGGAAGACCTGTACGGACGATTCGTGAATTCCTTGTCAAATGGAAGAATCTCCCTACAGAGGAAACAAGCTGGGAACGCGCCGAAGATCTGAACTTCGCCGCCACCCACATCGCAAGGTATGAAAGTAGTCGGTTGACAGGGACGTCAACCAATTAGGTGGGGGAGGATGTCACGGTCATGCTTGTCCAGGGCTTGTCGCCCATGGCCGCATGCCCATGACAAGCCAAACCCTTGTCATGTCTTTTCATTCTAGTGTTTTTCCTTTTGTAATTCTAAAGCGTATGACACCTCAAAAATATCATGTGTACGCCTGCCAGAACTAAAATGGCCCAGAATGTACTATAGGGGGATATGACTAGTCGTCAACTTCTCCCTACCCAAGGTTATATATGCTAAGCCGTTGTTATCTTTCTCTTGCTTGCTATATAACGTCTCTTTCTAAAATCTCTCTTTCAAAAATCTCTCTCTCCTCGTTTTCTAAAACCTTCTTTTAAAAACTGAGGCTAGAGGCTCGACCGTACGTCGCTTGGCCGTAGGCGACGCAAGAACAAATAGGCTCAACTCACTCGTTGCTGGAAAGTGAGTGCCGCACAATCGCTAGTCCGCTGCCTTCGAAAGCGCGATTGTGTCACCCAGAACCCGACGACCCAACCATTTTCACCCAAGAGTCCACAACCAATCAGGAATCGACTCACATCCCACGACCCGAACCACCTTGACTTGACTTTGACCCGTGCGCCTGCCTGTGACCGACTCATTTACCTAATCTATTTACCCAACTTCGACCTGTGCCTCTCTGATTCTAGTGTCGCTCGACTTGGCTTGTCTCAGCTTGACTCTAACCGTTTAAGTGGACTATTTGGCTTGAGTTGCTTCATTTGAGTTCCGTTTTACAATATTTACCATTTCGGTGCAAATTATAGCTTTCAAAAGCAATTGAGGTCAGTTTGACGACCTTTTGATCAATTTAAGATTTTTATTTTTTTTAACCAAAAGGGATTTAAATTGACACCATTGATGAACTAAGCTATGTATTGTGTTAACGGTAAAAAAAAGCATAAGTTAGTGACTTCAGCTTAGGCAAATGAAGTAAGTAGCTAACCCCTACGTATGTCATGTTTTATAATTTCTTGACATGTGCTATGTTATATTTATACTACGATATATGTTATACAGTGTTACAAAATATACTATGTTATCCGCTATATTATGACTTGATTATGCTATGATGCATGAACTCCATGTGTCACGCTATGTAAACTACATTGATACGTTAGATCTATGTCGATGAGATATTAAAAAGTCTTATATGTTAAATATGAAAGATATGACAAATAACACGTATGTATATCTCATAGAGACACTATGTCAGAGAAATAATTGAGAAATGACTTGCATTATAAGTATATACGATGTTTTGATGTTAGGGGACCTCATGCATTCGGTTTGTCACATTCATTAGGATACTTCTCCGTTATAATTAGTACGGATGTATACCTTTACGATATTTATGTTCGTCATGTTATTGTGCGTACCCTTTCCCTCTGTAGCATTTAGCTGCATGAGCATGCACTAGTAGAACAAGGTACACATGGCCCTGCCGCTTTGTGTTTGCATTTCTTAACCGTAATAGTGGATTTACTTACGGAGTATTTTTAAATACTCAAACTGAGCTTTTTTTTTTTTTTCAGGTAAAAGTAAGATACCTCTGTACGGATGAAATTGTTGCAATGAAGACCATGAAGCCAAAATTAGGGTAGCTGCATATCTATTTAAATTATAGCTCTTATGTTACATCAAGGCGTTTTCATTGTTTTGAAGGTATTCTCATCACATTTTTGACCCAATATCTACCACTCAAAAGTGTGAGTAGATATGAAAATATTATTATTACTCAACGAAAGAATACAGATTTAAGAATAAGAAAAAGAATTGGGATTGAATGTTCAATTTTCATTGATATTCACAACCTTTAAATAGGATACAAGATACTAAATAATATCTATAAAGAAAATATAAACTAACTAAATCCTGATAATAAAATAAAATATACTACTATTCAAATTCAACTGAATCTTGATAATAAAATAAAATATACTACTATTCAAATTCAACTGATTACGAATATTTAAGATATATTTCCTAACTAATATATTCTTTTCCAAGATTACGAATATCATATATTTCATAACTAATTCAAACTAAAATAAGTTGCACTAAATTGTGACAGCCTCCCTTAGTGCAAGCTTATTTCTCAATAACTCCGAGAGCCTTTACGAAAAACTTCAAATTTTACTTTGGCAAGTGTCTTAGTCAATATGTCTGCAACTTGCTCATTAGTATGTATTTCCTGCAATTCAACATCCTGCGTTAACACTTTCTCTCGAACAAAATAATCTATGAAGAATTTCTTCCAGTTAGGCTTGCGTATGGACTTCTTAGGCACGCCACCACCTGAATAAGACACTGACACATCATGTTCAATGATTTCCTTCTTAATAAGTTCCACATCGCAGCGATTCAATCTGATAATCTTATGAAAAGATCTAATTTTGAGAGCATTTGACAGTTTCGGTTTCAAAACAGTCTTCTCTCTAATGGTCTTAAACTTTGAGGCTTCCACAACTATAAAAGCTCCTTCACCATTTGAGTCCATGTAAAGTCCACCAAAAATATACAAAGCATCTACATGACTAGGCTTCAAGTCGATATGACCCTTCAATGATTGAATCTGAGCTTTTGAATGCTCCAATTCTAATGATAAAGAGTAATAATTCATCTCAACTTGTGCAGACTCAGCATACTCCATACACCGATGAATTACATCACTGGCAGACTGCAAAAGCTCTTGATTTGCAGAATCTTTATATCCTTGGTCAAGGTCCAAGTCATCCTTACTATGATCACCAAGGGCATGCTTGAGCTTTTGAGCAAGGGACTCATCTTCTTCAGCTACCCAACCATCATGCTCATCACAAGCACTGTCACCTTTGTCACTAGATGCATAGTCCTGACTTAATAGGGTGTCAAATCGATCATCCAAAAGCTGTCGAGTTCGTGGCTTATCAACATCATCCTCCACATGGTCAACATCTGCATCCTCAAAAATGTCGCCGCCAAAAGATTTGTTATTAATAATATTCTGGCTTCCTGTCGCCTTCTCAGAATCCTTAGCCAAACTAAACTTATTATCCATTGAACCATCCTCCTCTTCTTCACATAAATTTGCCTGAACTACTAAATCCTCCTTCAAGTCCTCGACATCAAAGCCAAATTGTGATAAATCATCATCATCAAGCAGTGCAGCTATTTCTGGGTCAGGCTGGGGCGGAGCATCAGTAGCCGAATCCTGCGAATTGGTAGTTTGATCCAAATTCTCCAAGATGAGGAAATCGTCAGCCTCAGAGGGAAGTAAAGACCGTCAAGATCGTCAAACGTTAGCTCGACAACTTCATTTTCGTCGAATCTCAAATCCAAGGCCGTGGAATAAACAGAAGGGTCATCAGGGGCAATAGAATTGACATCGGAGAAAAAAGAGAGTCCAGATGCGAAATTTGGAGAGAATCAAACTCAAAAGCGTAAGTAGTGGAATTAGAATTTTGATCACCTGTAGAGACATCATCTTGATATACGGCTGAAGTCACGTTTGTTGGCTGGTCAAGAACCTTAGTGGTTAAGCAATATTCCCAAATTGGATCTGGAGAACTTTTATTTTCATGTACCGCATTTGCTTTTGATTCTTGCATCTTGACTCGGCAATTTGGTTTAATATGGCCTGGCTTTCTGCAATGATCACACACCACTTTCGCCTGACAATCTCGTTTTAAGTGGCCTGGTTTTCCACACCTGTAACAAGCTTTAAATGGCTTCTTTGACGACTCCTCACTCCTGAATTGATTCCCATTGCTTGATGAAGGCTTTGAGTAAAAATTCTGTCTCCTTTGATCTTTGACATACAACACACCTTCTAACTTTGGGGAAAATTCGTTGCTGCTAGTCATTTGCTTAATCAATGCTTCCTAATTGGAAAGAAGATTCTCTAATTCAATTACCGTAGGTTGATTTGCCCACCCTTGTATTGAGGAAACAAAGGGCATAAACTCTTTTCGTAATCCACGAATAAGATAACGCCGTAATCGAGCATCACTCACTGGCTCCTCAGCATTTAATTCTGAAATTTTAGAACACAGATTTTTCACTTTCAAAATGTTCTTCAACAGAAAAATTACCTTGAGTTACCATAGCTAGTTCATTCTCTAGAAATTGTAGTCGAGCTGTATTTTTCTTACGAACAACTTTTGAAGTGTATCCCATACTTGCTTTGGTGACTTTAAATCACGAACATGATCAATATACTCCTTGCTAATCAAAGTCCGCAAAGTAAACAAGGCTTTTCCGCATTTGATCTTCCATTGTTGGCGTAATTTTGCATTCTGTGGAGTATCGGCTGGAATGTCTATGTCATCACCTTCAATTAAATCCCACAAATCTTGCCCTTGTAGATAAGCTTCCATGCATAACTTCCAATAACTATAGTTATTGCCAACCAGCTTTTCCATAGCTACACCCATAGAACCACTCCCACTTTTCATCTCGTTGAGTAATAATATCAAACCGTACCAACTTGGCTCTGATACCAACTGATGCAATATCTAACTGATGAAGATATTATTATTACTCAACGAAAGAATACAGATTTAAGAATAAGAAAAAAAATTGGGATCGAATGTTCAATCTTCATTGATATTCACAACCTTTAAATCGGATACAAGATACTAAATAATATATATAAAGAAAATATAGACTAACTAAATCCTGGTAATAAAATAAAATATCCTACTATTCAAATTCAACTGATTGAGAATATTTAAGATATATTTCCTAACTAATATATTCTTTTTCAAGATTACGAATATCATATATTCCATAACTAATTCAAACTAAAATAAGTTACACTAAATTGTGACAATTTTCGGTTTATTTTTACTTGAAATGAATTCTACAAATGTTTAAGTTCATGACATCGTTTATGATATATCTAAAGGGGCTTTCCCGCACATAGTTGTCATATCATGCATGCACTAGCGACCTTGTCATGAATAAGAAAATAGCGTCCTTACATGAAGTCTTCGTTATCTTTTACTTTGAGCGCCGATTTTTGGCTCAATACTACAATTTCTAAACATAAGGTAGGAATTTTAATAATAAAAAAAGTCGATTGAGAAAAAACTATAAGAGACAACACATTGGATTGAGTAGTGCTTGTTGTTCAATATCATGCTAAACCCTTTGACCATATAAGGGTTAGACTCATAGAGCGTGACTCGTTTAAGTCTACCCTATAAAACAAGCACTCCTATTTACGTCATTTATCTTGTCATCCTCCTAAGATGCGTTAACTTTATACACTGAAATCCACGAACATTAATATTGTGATATCACAATTAGTCTAATTTCCATAAATATCAATAGACTCTTAGAAATTAGGTAAGTAACTTAAATCTCACTCAACTTAATATCGCTTCGAACGTGAACTTAAGAAGCTGAGTTTACTAGACAAGCATCATACTAAATTTATTCCAACAATCTTTTGTTGGAGTCCCAACAACGAAGGCTTACGTGGAGCTTACATAGAGCTTGTGTGAATCGAGATAGCCGAAATATGAGAATCAAACCAAATGAAATCAAAATATTAAATAATTGAATCTCTTTCGAAGTGTCAATTATTTTGAATGAATCAATACTAAACTTTGGTCACTTCCATTGATTTGGAGACCGCCGGCCAAATGGTCTATAAACTAACAAAAATAATCGTTAGATGTATCATAAATTTAATAAATAGTCATATTTCACAAGTTAGGTGTAGGAAAAACTACGAGGTTCTGCTAAGCCCAAATCAAAACAAAGAATTTTGTTTGAATCTTCAATAAACAATTGGTGAAAAATGAAAAGGAATCGATATTCAACTCGTATTCGCCTATATATATTTTCAGGCATTCAATCAAGACTAACACGAACCCTTTTTCCACAAACACTACGAGAGAATCTAGAGAGCATCGTTCTAAGTTTTTGTTGAAAACAGGAAGAAAAATGGAGGTTTCAACTGAGGAGGTAAAAATGTTCCATGGTCAAAGTGATGGCTTAGGTGAGGATATTTCCAATTTACCTATCTCCTAATCCCTCGGGGAACATTGGGCATTTACCAAATTTAAATTACTCGAACTACAGTTTTCACACCGTATCGAGACATTTATGACATCGCTCGCTAGACGTGTTCCTCGATCAACTAAGAGCAGTGGCGGTGGCGGCCAAACAAACTAAGATATATGAATCGAATTTAGAATAATATCTTAGCTAAATGTGTTCGAAGATTAAAGTTGAGAATAACTTAGGGTATATAGTTTTATGTATGGTCTCAAAAGGTCTCTCTTAAGCTATATGTATTAAAATATAATATTTGATAATTGTATCTAACATAATAATGTCCCTCTCAGCTCCCTAGTTTATATATATTATACTTGTGTTAATATTTTTAGTGCTTTTTTGTTTGACCCATTTATTTTATTATTATTTTATTTTGAGAATATGTTGCTTATGGTTGTAAGGTAAAGTTGATAACGTAAATACTTACATTAAAAACTTAGGCTTAAAATTAAAATTAATCTTAATTGCCTATATTAGTATTTATTTGTTTACCAATTATATTACATTAATACTTTGATTGCTTTAAAATAAAATATTAATACTTTGACTAATTAATTTGTCGATTAAAATATATTTATAAATTAATATCAAACTTTTTTAGTAAATAAAATAATATAAATTTATATTAGTAAACAGGAGACTATTAGCATCATACTAATAAATTAATTATATATAATTTCTCAAAGTAAATATAGTTTAGAGTTATTGCATAATTATTTTATTTTATTTTTTATTTTTATTATTATTTTTTATTTTTATTTTTAAGGTAAGAAGAATAAATAGTGCATTACAAAAAACAATGTTAAAATATAGCATTATTTATATAGTGATTTTGTTCATAAGATAATTATTTCAATGTATGTATACATACATACATATATACATACATACATATATATATATATAGACCCAAAGTTATATAGTGTGATCCGTTATTATTTCTCTCTTGCTTGCTTATATAAAGTTTCTTTAAAAAAATTTTCTTTCGAAAATTTTTCTTTTGAAAATCTCTCTCTGCCCTCGTTTTCTAAAACCTTCTCTTAAAACCGAGGCCAGAGGCTCAAGCATACGTCGCTTGGCCGTAGGCGACGCAAGAACGAATTGGCTTAACTCACTTGTCGTGGGAAAGTGAGTGCTGCACAATCGCAAGTCTGCTGCCATCAAGAGTGCGATTGAAACAAGTGGTGTATATATATATATATATATATATATATATATATATATATATATATATATATATAAACTCGGGAATTACGAGAAAAAAAAAACTAAAGATAAAATAAATATTTAATAAACAATAAATAAAATAAAATAAAGTTCCACATCGGTTAGATGGGGAAAGTGAGGAGTCAGACTCTAATATAAAACGAACCTTAGCTTATTGAGTCAACAATTACACTATTTCATTCCATTCAGGGGATTTGAAGCTAGTCGAATAATACATTTTTTTAAAGGCTCTAGCTCAACTTCTAGGCTAATCCGCCTTGGATCTGATATGTTGGAAGCTTTTCTTACATTTTTTAATCTTCAAGAGGTGTTTTTGACACATATGGAGGTGTTTAAGGTTAGCATGACTCATTTTTAATAAATTTAAATTAGTTGAAGTAAAGTTTAGATTTTTCATGCAAATTAGATTAGCAATTTAAAGTTAAGTTTAGATTATGGGAGGAAAATTAATTAGAGTTTAAATTATTTCATGGAAATTAAGTGAGCTAATTTTTTCCACCAAGAATTCTAAATTATGAGAACTAGAATTGAAGTTGAAGCTTTTAAAGTAGCATCATGATAGTGATTTTGATTTAGGCCAACAAGTAAATGATTTTGCTATGAAATTGGTTGGCTGAACGGTATGAAGTATGAATGGCCTATCTAGTAACTCCTAAATGTGTCGTGTTTTGTGATTGTTTGATGTCTATTATATTATGTTTATGTTATCATTATTCTACGCTATGAATCTTGTTGTAAACTCAATCTTGTATGATGCATGAAGCCTCTATATATTATGCCACACACATGATGCTAGCATGTTCACTCAAGGTTTATAAGAAATTGTTAAGCCACGTATGTTACTCATAAAAGTTAGGTTCCTGACTCAAGTCGAGACTATCTTAAAGACTTGCTTGAAAACATACCCGGCAAAGTAAAATAATGCAATAAGATTTTATGCTTTAAAACAAAACATAATTATATTATATTTACAAATTAAAATAGAGTTTATATACATGGGGCCTAATAAGAAAAATAATTTAAAAGATTAAAATAATTATGGTGTGGCTCTTTGTAGCATCTGCTCCAAATTTGTGTTTATCCTCGATTAGCTCCTTTCGGTCACCTAAAAAACATGAGACCATTTTGTTGGATTGATATGGCAACCGTAGAGGGTGAATAGGGTTTCAACCATATAATAATTTAAATGTGATTAAAATTTTCTAATAACAAAACAACTTAATACATTGCAATAAAACTTAATAATAATTTACAATTAAATAGGAAAGGGTTAGAAAGTATAACACCGTCCTAGTTTTACAGTAGTTCAGTCAAACTCGACCTACACCACTACCCAAGCGTCTCTTGGGAATTTGAATAAACCTTTCTTGACTCTTTTCTCGGATCAGAGCCCAACTGCTACATCGTTTTTTTTTGCGAGTTCAAGAGAAAATTCAATCCTTTCCACGGCTCAGGATCAAACTGGTACAATTGTCTGAAATTTTGTAGAAACACACACAACTCTTTGAAAGAGTAGATTTACAATTTGATCGTTCACCTCACAACTATTTTCTCACAATACAATCGATATCTCTCTCAATAATAAGATAAACAAGAAATAAAATTCGAATCTTTGGATAGAGCAACAATGGACACTTTTAAAAAAAAGTTTAGATTGAGGAAACTATGAAAGTTGTGAACGTGTTCGGTGTTTTAAAAAAATATCAAGAGGTGATGAATTTAAATAGTGTTCGGTGTTTTAAAAAATATCAAGAGGTGATGAGTTTAAATAGTGATCAAGTTGTAAAAATAGAAATTCATACGTACCACTAAAACGTGAACTGAAATGTGGACCACGAAAAATAATATTTATTTATTTCTTTTTTAAATTTATCGTGAAAAACTATAGAGACATGTTTCATTTATTTAATTAATTAATTATATATATATATATATATATTATTTTAAATAAATATTAAAAACATTTTAAATTCATTTTTATTATATATTATAAATATAAATAAATAAATAAATAAATATATCTATATATATATATATATTTAAATGTAATAATATATATGCCACCGAAACACCGAGCCATAGGGCTCAAATGGGTCTTCAAACTTAAGCATAACGAAGAGGGAGAAGTTGTGAAACTCAAGGCCCGTCTGATGGCGAAGAACTACGTCCAGAAGCAAGGAGTGGATTTTGAGGAGGTATTCGCGCCAGTGGCAAAGCTGGAATCTGTCTGCCTTTTGCTGACAATCGGGGCACATCATTCCTGGGAGGTCCACCACATGCTCCTGATGTTCGCGTTCCTGAACGGAGAGCTAAAGGAGACCGTCTATGTCCGACAATCACCAGGCTTCTTGGACAACGACAACCCTGACAAGGTATTGCCCCTGCACAAGGCACTCTATGGGCTTTGGCAAGCACCACGAGCCTAGAATGTGAAGCTTGATAGTACCCTACTATCGCTGAAGTTCAAGCGCTATGCCTCTGAGAATGGCATGTACACACACGGCCAGGACGAGCAGCGATTGATCGTGGGAGTGTACGTCGACGACCTCATAATCACTGGAGACGACATGGAAGTCCTCGAAAGATTCAAGAGGGAGATGTCAAAGAACTTCAAGATGAGCGATCTCGGCGTGCTCAGCTACTACCTCGGCATCGAAATGCAATAGAGTACTGCCAGCATCACCATTTGCCAAAGTGCGTACGCGAAGAAGCTGTTGGAGACAACTGGGCTTGCGGACAGTAACCCTAACAAGGACGCCAATGGAGGCCGAGTTCCAACTAAGGAAGGCCGGCACTACGACGACAGTCGACGCCACCAATTACCGCAGCATTGTCTGCGGCCTGCGCTATCTGGTAAACACACGCCCTGACCTTGCTTATTTCGTTAGATACGTGATTAGATTCGTGGAAGCACCTAGAGAGGAGCATCTTGTGGCTGTCAAGCGCATCCTGCGCTATGTGGCTGGAACAAGAGGCTGGGGTGTGAGATACTACGTAGGGAGAGGAAAGAAAAAGCTTGAGCTGGTCGGCTACAGTGATAATGACATGGCCAGTGACGTTGATGATCGTAAGAGCACTAGCAGGATGATTTACTTCCTCTCAATGGCGTGATCTGCTGACAATCAACAAAACAAAAGATAGTTGCATTGTCTTCCTGTAAAGCAGAATACATCGCCACTTCGATGGCGGTAACACAAGGGGTCTAGCTTGCGCGACTGATGGAAGAGCTCATCGGAAGAGAAGGCGATCCACCAATGCTATACGTGGACAACAAAGCTACGATCTCCCTAATAAAAAATCCAGTTTGCACGATCGGAGCAAGCACATAAAAATCAGATTCCACTACATCCGAGAATGTATAGATCGGGAGCTCATCAAGATTGATTTCATCCAAACAAAGGAACAGCTTGAAGACATTTTCACCAAGTCCTTGGCGTGGGTAAAATTTGAACAACTACGCTCAAAGATCAGAGTTCAAATAATAAGGTAGATATACCACAGCTTTAGATTATTAGATACAAGCTATTTTTTTTTCCTTATTTAGGTTATTCAAAATTAGTTAGTTGTTTTTTTGGTTTCTGGATATCTGAATTAACCCTCCCCGTACAATGGAAGAGCATATTTTTTGCTAGCCATTTGGGCCAACTTTGGCGCAAGATTTGTGCCCCTACTGATAATTATAGGATAGGATGGTTATTTAAATATGTCAACTAAATGAAAATAACAATCTATCGGGTCTTCAGCGCATACTTTCTCTCTGTTAATCTTTCGTTATTTTCTTTCTTCCAACAAATTTCCTTCGGCCATTTTTATTCCTTCGACGATTTCCTTGTGATTGTCGAAAGTCAACAAAACCTAGAAGGATCTTAGCTTATGAAGTGAAAGCCCTACACAGTAAAGATATTGCCTGACGAAACAATAAAACAGAAGAAGCTACGTGGAAACAGTAAGATGAGATAAGAGAAAAATACCACGTTACTCCTTTTTAAGCCGACTTCAAGACCCACCCTTCTACTTCACACGTATTGCCATCCGAGAGCGCGAGACCAAAGAACGAAATGACATAAACTTAACTAATACCTTCGAGCACAACGTCGGTGACCTTATGTAACAACCACGAAAAATAAAATAAAATAGTAATAATAATAATAATAATAATAATAAAATAAGTAATAAAAATATATATTAAAAGAAAAACATTGCTTAACCATCCCTCCTCCTTCCTTCAATCTCTCACCCCTCCTTCCCTAAAATTAAATCTGGCAACAAATCATGAATTCCTTTTCTGTGAAAACAACTGCAGATTTACTCATATTAGACATTCTTCCTTCCTACAAAAACAAATAGAAAAATAAAAAAAACAAAAGGTTTAAGTAGATTTAGTTCCGCGGAAGAGATATGTCATTTGAAGAGGTCAGTGTTCGTTGTTAAATCTTCTTTTTATTTTATTAAGTAATATTAATTTGGTTACCTTTATTTAGTTTTGAGTTAGAGATGGAATGAAAAGAATTTTGTATGACTTTTATGAAATCACAACCTATTATATTTTAGATCTCCTGAATTGTTGCAATGATTTAGGTTGTCAATAATTTTATATGAATTATAGAAAAAGAATATAACAAAATGAATGGACAAAGGAAATAAGACGAAATAGGGATGAAAATGGAGAGTACTGTTAACTGAAAAGAAAGAAAAAAATAAATAAATAAAAAGGGAAGATTTGGGAGTAAGAATAGATTAACAAAATTGGCCAATAATATCTCCTTACCCTGAAAATAATTACAGAGGAAGAGGGAAGATTGAGGAAAGATTTGTTGAACAGAATTTAAAAAATAAAACGGGAAATATTAGAGGCAAGGAACTCCATTAAATTTCGTTTAACAGGAAATATCAGAATTTAACAATGGCCAATGTAAATTAGAGAAATAATTGTAGAGTTCAAACTTGAAACAGATATCATGGGCTCACATAGGTTGACTTGGATTTCAATGGACTTTCATTAAGGATAACGACGGAACAACGACTTAAGCTAGCCAGGTAAGTGACCTTACTATCGGCATGGTTATATTTGATGTTGACACGTGCCCTGTGGTTCTGCACGTGTCATATATATTGATATGTGTGAATTGTCTGTGGATCGATATGCTTCATATATGTTATGTATATGTTGTAATATGTGAATTGTATGATAATAATTACGGTACGATGTGTTAACGGATATGTTTGAGATAGGATACAAGAAGCATGCACAAAACAAAATGTAACTATAGGAATAAAATACATTCATGAAAAGTTAAGGTTGTTGAAGCTAATAATAGAGAAAGCAGTAATTTGAATTTAGTTACTACGGAGAAGGAGGAGGTGAAAGCAATTTCATCCACAAAAATCCCAACCAACTCCGGGAAGCAATGAAATCCCGTACTATAAAATGACCTCCCTTTACATCATTCAAATTACTTCTCCTCCGACAACTGGTATCAGAGCGATCTTGCAGCAGAAAATCAAGTTGAGAGATACGTTCAGCCCGCCATCCCGAGGTTCGATGGTCACAATGATCATTGGGCGATGTTGATAGAAAATTTTCTCAGATCAAAGGAGTTTTTTGATATGGTGGAGACGGGTTATGAAGAGCCAAATGAAGGCGAGGTACTCTCAGTTGGTCAACAGCAACTGTTGGCAGCATCGAAGTTGAAGGACCTAAAGGTCAAGAACTATTTATTTTAGTCCATTGATAGGACTATCTTTGACACAATGCTTCAGAAGAAGACATCCAAGGAAATTTGGGATTTTATGAGGAGGAAGTATCAAGGCTCAGCGAGAGTGAAGCGTGCTCAACTTCAAGCAGTTAGAAGAGACTTTGAAATTCTCCAATTGCAAAAGGGAGAAACGGTGAATGATTATATTGGCAAGGTTATGAGTCTTGCAAGTAAAATGAGGATGCATGGTGATTCAATCACGGATGTTGCGGTCGTAGAAAAGATTTTTGTGATCACTAACTCCAAAGTTCGATTACATTGTATGTTCTATCGAAGAAGCAAACAATGTTGAAGAGATGCAAATAGATGAACTCCAAAGCTCCCTGTTAGTACATGAGCAGAGGCTCAATCGTACAAGTGCAATAAAGGAGATGACAGCCTTGAAGATATCCACACCAAGTGAAACTTCAAGCTCTAGAGGTAGAGGGCAAAGAAGAGGCAGAGGTCGTGGGAGAGGCAGTCGAGAAAGAAGTGGAGATGTTGGCAGGTCAGCAGATCTAGTCAGAAAAGATTATGACAATAAAGGCAAGAGACACTTTGACAAGTCTAAGGTGGAATGCTACAGATGTGGACGCCTTGGACATTACAAAAATGAATGCTATACCAAGCTCCAACAGGAGAAAAGAGATCAATCCAATTTTGTGAAGAGAAGAGAAGAAGAAACATTGTTAATGTCATTCCATGCTATGAAGGTTGCAGATCAAGGTGTATGGGTCGAAGACTCTGGATGCAGCAACCATATGACAGGTTGTAAGGAATTCTTCTTAACTCTGGATGAAAATTTTCATACTACGGTTTCTCTTGGCAACAATTCAACTATCCAAGTGATGGAGAAAGGAACCGTAGATATCAAGACTAGAAATGGCTTTGTAGAGTCTATTTCTAATGTATTCTACATTCTTGATCTGAAGGTCAACTTACTTAGTATCGGTTAGTTACAAGAAAAGGGGTATGTGATCACATTCCAAAATGATGAATGTGAGATTTATGACTCCAAAAGAGGATCGATTTCTAAGATGAAGATGACCACCAACCGTCTATATCCGTTGACGTTAAATACCGTCTCCAAAAGTTTGATGGTGAAGAAAGAAGATACCACCTGGCTTTGGCATTTTAGGTATAGTCATCTACACTTCAAAGGATTAAAGACCTTGTCTTCAAAGAAGATGGTAACTGGGTTGCTAGATATTACTCCTCCAACAGAAATTTGTGAGAGCTGTGTAATAGCAAAACATGAAAGAAATTATTTTCCATCCGGAAAATCAAGAAGAGCTGAAGCAATTTTGGAGTTGATTCATTCAGACATATGTGGTTCCATCTCTCTAGCATCAAATGGTAACAAGAAATATTTCATGACCCTCATTGATGATTTTAGTCGAAAAACATGGACTTATTTCTTGCATGCCAAATCAGAAGCCTTTGATTGCTTCAAAAAAATTTGTGCTACTATGAAGACGGAAACTGGAAGAAGAGTCAAGGCTTTAAGAATTGACAGAGGTGGAGAGTTCTGCTCGAACGAGTTTATTAAATTTTGTGAAGAGAAGGGTATAAGGAGGCAGTTAAAACCAACATATACACCACAAAAAAATGGTGTGGTCGAAAGGAAAAACAGGACCATTCTCAACATGGTTCGAAGTTTACTAAATAAAGGAGAAGTCCCGAAGGAATTCTGGCCAGAAGCTGTCGTGTGGTCTGTTCAAATTCTCAACCGGAGCCTTACTTTTTCTGTTAGAGATATGACTCCACAAGAAGCATGGAGTGGAAGAAAACCTACAGTAGACCACTTTAGAATCTTTGGGTGCATAGCATATGCATACGTTCCTGATGAGAAAAGGAAGAAACTTGAGGACAAGAGTTTGAAGTGTGTATTCTTTGGAGTAAGCGAGACCTCTAAGGCGTACAAGCTCTATGATCCTTTGACAAAGAAGGTGGTCGTAAGTCGTGATGTAGTCTTTGATGAAAAGAAGCCTTGGACATGGGAAGAAAAGATCACTGTGAATCAGCAGATTTTTGTAGATCTTGAAGAAGAACAAACTGAAGCCCCTATTCAGCCTCACTATGAGAATGGACAGAGATCATCACAAACTCAACAAGAAGAACGAGTAGAAGAAGATCATGATCATAATCAAAGAAATCCAAGAACAAGAAAGAGACCAAATTGGATGATTGATTATGAGATGGACTATGAATCAAGTGATAGTGGTTATTTTTCATTCTTTATCGATAGTGATCCAATTGTCTATGAAGAAGCGGTAAAGGAGAAGAAATGGAAGGAAGCTATGGACAATGAAATCAAATCCATTGAGAAGAACAAGACTTGAGAGCTCACTGGTCTTCCTAGAGGACATAAAACAATTGGAGTAAAATGGGTTTTCAAAACCAAGTTGAATGAAAACGGTGAGGTGGATAAGTACAAGGCGCGACTCGTTGCAAAAGGATACAAGCAGAAGTATGAAATTGATTATAAGGAGGTATTTGCACCAGTGGCACGTCAAGATACTATCAGGCTCATAATTTCTATTGCAGCACAGAAATCTTGACCTATGTATCAACTTGATGTGAAATCGGCCTTCTTACATGGAGAGATTCAAGAAGAGGTATATGTGAAGCAACCAGAAGGTTTTGTTCAAAAAGGCAAAGAGGAAAAAGTATACAAGTTTAAGAAAGCTTTGTACGGTTTGAAGCAAGCTCCGAGGGCATGGTATAGTCGCATTGATTCTCATTTTGAAAAGATGGGATTCACTAAATGCCCCTATGAACATACGTTGTATGTGAAAACTGAAAAGGGAGGTAACATTATCATTATTTGCTTATATGTTGATGATTTAATATTTACTAGCAATAATGAAGAAATGTTTGAATTTTTTAAGAAGAGCATGATGAAGGAATTTGAAATGACAGATCTTGGTTTGATGAGATATTTTCTTAGAGTAGAAGTTACTCAAACTCCCGCAGGTAACTTCATCTGTCAGAAGAAATATGCTCAAGAATTACTTGAAAGATTTAAATTGGATAAGCGCACATTTGGAACTCCATCAGAATTGGGTTTGAAGTTGCACAAGGATATTGAAGGGCGAGAGGTTGATAATAGGTACTTCAAACAAATTGTGGGAAGTTTGATGTACCTAACTTCAACAAGACCAGACATCATGTATGCGGTTAGTATGATAAGTCGTTACATGGAGCATCCAACGAAAAAACATCTCAATGCAACAAGAAGGATACTTCGTTATGTCAGAGGAACTTTTGATTTGGGGGTATTCTACAAGAAAGGAGATGATCCGAAGATGGTTGGCTATACAGATAGCGACTATGCAGGTGATATAAATGATCGTAAAAGTACTTTAGGAAGTATTTTCATGATGAGTTCACAAGCTATTTGATGGTCTTCAAAGAAGCAACCTATTGTAACACTCTCAACTATAGAAGCAGAATTTGTGGCAGTAGCAGCATGCTCGTGCCAAGCAATTTGGTTAAGAAAAATGCTTGAAATTCTTAATAAGAAGCAACCAGGTACGACGGTTATATATTGTGATAATATGTCAACTATTAAGTTGTCTAAAATTCCTGTGTTGCATAGAAGGAGTAAGCACATCAATGTTCAATTTCATTTCTTGCGTGATTTGTGTAAAGAAGGCATTATTGAACTTAACTTTTGCCGAAGTGATGAACAGATCGCAGACCTATTCACAAAGCCCTTGAAACAACCATTGTTCGAGAAGCTTAGAAGAAAGATGGGGATGTGCAGAATCTAAAATTTATATCAAAAAGATGAAGTCCTAAACTGATTTCTGCAGAATTCAGTTTAAGGGAGAGTGTTGAAGCTAATAATAGAAAAAGCAGTAATTTGAATTAGTTGCTACGGAGAAGGAGGAGGTGAAAGCAATTTCATCCACAAAATTCTCAACCAACTCCGGGACGCAATGAAATCTCGTCCTATAAAATGACCTCCCTTTCTACCATTCAAATTACTCCTCCTCTCAATCTCACTTCAATTTTTTGTTGTCACCAACAAAGGTTAGGTTACATACCGGAGTGATATGGATATGAGAGGTTGATAGAAGAATACGGTTAGGCTACGAGTAGAAAGGGATAGGTTTGTGATAGATTGATAGAACGATAGCGTTAGGATTGATAGAACGATAGCGTTAGGATTGATAGAATGATAGCGTTAGGTTAAGTTCTTGTGATGAGATGACTAAAGTACGTTCACGTAATGATATGTCTGTGATGGGTGTAAGAATGTTAAGGCTATGATAAGTTAGAGAACGATACTATGAAGTGTTTACGTTATGACTTGTTTATGATATGATATATTGTGATGCAATATGTCATGGTATGATGTGTATATGATGAAATGTTATGTTAAAAGCATAAAACGTTATGTTAGATCTCTTAAATTGTGTGTATACAACATGATATGAATGACATGAAATTACGATAAATGGCATGAAGTATAACCTCGTTAGAATTATGTATGATTTCAGAACTAAAGAATGAGAAACGATATGACATGAATGATGAACGATATCTGAAACGATATGGAAAATGATATGATATGTACATAATGCTAGCGGGGTTGTATTAAAGGATAATGAAAATGGAAAAGTTTTGGGACCTCATGCATTATGTTTGCTCATGCATTTGGGGGGATACCCCTATCCCATCACGAGGGTACGGACACGTACATCCAATGACAGGACAAAAATCGTTATGTTTTGCATAGCGCTACCGTGACGGTTACTAGTTCTAGCGGGTGTCCGGCCTAAGGGGCTCCTAGAGTATGACCACCGGATAAGGAATGTGGTCCAGCGGTGTGCGAACTATCTGGTGAGCCCATACTCGCACGTATGGGCTGTGTGTAAAGTATATGGTACACATCCAAAATTATCCGTTAGGACAGCACCGTAGGGAAAACGGAATGAAAGATAGGTCTCATCATCTCATTGCATGTGATTGTTGCATTTAACCCTAATAGTGGGGTCACTTACTAGTATTTCTTTAAATACTCAAGCCATATGCTACTACATTTTCCAGGTTAAGGCAAGGCATTCCTGTACGGCTGACAATAGCATCACAACTCGAGATCATGGCACATGCATAGGATAGTGGTATTTATTTTCTTAGACTTCCGCTAGAATAGGATGTTTTAAACTTAAACGCTTATTTATTTTATTTCGAGTCTTTTGTTGTGTCGTTTTAAAGATGTTTTTGAAACATGTATTTTCGTGGCTGTGTTTTAAGATAAAGATTATGTTTTATAGAAATTAAATGAAGTCTTCCACATTCAACGTTTATGGTACGTATACAGTAGCGACCTTGAATTAAGTAGAAAATTTTGGGTCGTTACACCTTAGATTCGAGTTGTACGACTAACAAATAACGAATAACCTAGTCATGCCATAGGAAAGATGGTCAACAGATGTGAGAGTACAAACAGTAAGTCTTTCGTCTTCACAACACTCTGTGGTATGTTGGGAATAAACTTAAATGAAAAAAAAAGGTAGTTTTTAATTTTGTTAATTTTAGTAAGGTTTTTGAAATTGAGTCATAAGTATGGAGTAAAAGGCCAAAGAAAGAAATGAAGGGCCAAGAATCATTTTAGGAGAGAGTGGGTTATGGGATAGCCGATTTTAGATTTTAGAAAATTTATAAATTAATTGGTTTTCGATGGTAAAAAACAGAGAGCAAAGAGCAGAGCAAAACAAGAGTTACAGAGTTAAAAATTCAAGTGTAATAGAAAAGAGCTTTTCAGAACTTCTTTATCTCCTTGTCTCTCCCCTCTCGATATGTCCTTCACAGCTTCATGAGTGTTATTTTAACAAGTTAGTTTCAGAGCGAGCGTTTATTTCTACAAATTGGTATCAGAGCCGATGGCGAACATGATGGGACAAATGTCGCTACCACGATTGACGAAGACGAACTACGAGAGTTGGAGCATCCAAATGAAAGTTCTTCTCGGTTCTCAAGACGCATGGGAGGTGGTCAAAGAAGGTTTCGAAGAACCGAAGGATACCACGGGTTATACGGTGGCGCAAAACAAGGCACTAAAAGAATTACAATCAAAAGATAAGGCAGCATTATACATGTTGTTTCGGGCAATTAACGAGTTGGCCTTTTAGAAGATTGCAAGGGCAACTACTTCAAAAGAAGCGTGGAACACTTTAGAAAAAGTGTTCAATGGAACTGACCGAGTCAAGCAGATGCGTCTCCAGACTCTGCGTAGCGAGTTGGAGAGAATGAAGATGAAGGAGTCAGAAAATGTATCTGACTACATTACGCGCGTACAGACCATGGAAATTGAACCAAATCGAAATGGAGAAATGTTACCCGAGATGCGGGTTGTGGAGAAGATCTTGAGGTCGTTAACAGACAACTTCGAGAATGTTGTATGTGCCATAGAAGAGTCGAAGGACCTAGCGACGTTCACGGTCAATGAGCTCGCCAGTTCTCTCGAGGCATATGAACAACGTAAGAAGAAGGAGGAGGAAACACTTAATCAAGCGCTTTAGATTAAGGCATCAATAAAGGATGAAAAGGTACTCTACTCTCAAAATACGCAAGGTAGAGGTCGAGGAAGTTGCAAGAATGGTCGAGGTGGTCAAGGAAAAAGTAATGAAGAAAATTATAAGGAGAAGAGACTATCGAGCCAAGCAAATTGGCGTGGAAGAGGACACAATCAAGGACGTGGTCAAGGATATAATTCCAACGTCCAGTGTTACCAATGTAAAAAATATGGCCACTATGCAACTAATTGTAACTCCGACAAATGTTACAATTGTAGCAGAATGGGTCACTATGCAAGAGATTGTCGAGCCAAGGAAAAGGTGGAAGAAACGATCAACCTAGCCTTGGATGACGCAACAAATGGAGGCATTCTCTTAATGGCCCAAAATGAAGAGTGAAAACAAAAGAACGCGGTGGTGCGAAAGATGATGGCGATAGTCGTGAGGTAGTGGAAACTATTGGAAATGAGGTGATGCGCAACGGATGTGGCGAAATCCTGATAGCAGAGACGAGAAAATCGAAAAAATATGAACAACCAAATAATAGATAGCCTGAGCTCGAAGAGAGAGAGCTCCAATGGCCGAAAAGGCAATTTGAGGAAGAAAGAAGAAAGATGATGAAAATGGAAGAAGAAAAGAGAGAGTTAGAAATAAAGGTTGAAAGGTTAGAGAAGGTAATTGCTGAGCTGAGTGAGAATTCCTCCTATCTCAAACAGGAGAAGGAAGAGAATGGGCAGGTAATCTTTGAACTTGTGAAAAAAGTCAAAAGAGGTGTGAAGAAAGAGAATGGTCTGTTAATGGAGATTGATGCTCTAGTGGGCGAGCTAGTGAGTGAGGAGAAAGATATAGAGATGCTGACCCAACAGAGAGACTCACTCGATGTGAACTTGAATCAAGTCCAACAGGAGACAGTGAATTTACGACACACGATTGAGACACTCACTCGTGATAAAGCCGAAATGGAGGAAGCAAAAATGGAAGCTAAAAATGTCGTTGTCGACTTGCGAAGGGAATTGAGAAAACTGAACGGAGCTATGACATCTGAATCGAGCGTGGCTGAGGATGGGAGAAATGAGGAGTTGGTATCTCAAATGGGCTGTTCACGAGAAGTTCCAAATGAAGTCTCATCAGAAAAGGACAAGCTCAGTTTGTTGCTCGAGGACAAGGAGAGGAAATCGAAGAAACCACAACTGAGGTCGAGAAAATGAAAGCAACGCACGTGGAATCATTGAATAGAGCATTTAAGTTTATAGGGGAGTTTTGTTGGGAATAAAAAAAAAATTGTAGTTTTTAATTTTGTTAATTTTAGTAAGGTTTTGGAAATTGAGTAGAAAATGTCAAAGAAAAAAAATGAAGGGCGAAAAATCATATAAATTACAGGGTTAAAAAGTACACTGTAATCGAAAAGGGCTTCAGAACTTCTCTCTCCTTGTCTCTCCCCTCACGACATCTCCTTCACACCTTCGTGAGTGTTATTTTAACAAGTTAGTTTCAGAGCGAGTGTTTATTTCTACAAATTAGTATAGAGCGGATTGTTATTTTCTACGAATCAGTTTCAGAGCAAATTTTATTTCTACATGGTAATCCTTTTGCCACTGGCGTTATATGCATTACATAGAGGATTTATAAACTTGCAAAAATCGTATGTGGATGTGCTTACAAAGGGTATTAACATCGTGGAAGGGAAAGGCAGGTGAGTGCAAAGTGGAAGAGGTCATATCTAGAACAGAGGGGCGACCAGAAAATGACGTCAGAGATTTCGCGTGTAGTCAGATGAAAAGGTAGACCATTCGGATCTTGGTCGAATACCTCCTGCAGCAGCCCACAACCCAAAGCCCAAATGAATCAACAACCCTCAACCCACATTCAAGTCCAACCTTCCCACTCGAGCCCAGTAGACTCGAAATCGCGACCTAAAAACCATACACAGCTCAACAACTTGCACATCAGTGAAACCCACCCAAACTCCATGTCTTAACATGTAGCCAAACCCGCGCACGCGTCAGCTTAACCCTTGTCACGCTTGTTCACAGCCACGGCTCCTTCGACTATGTCCGTTAAAAACTTATCATTCGACTTGGTTTAGACAATTGGACTTAAATTCATATGTTTTGGACCCTCTCGAAGTTGGAATTGACCTTATTTAAGAGAATTAAGGCTTAGTATAATGTCCGATTATTACTCAAATTCAAGTTGAATTAAGTTAGGAAATGTGAATTGTTTAAGAAATTAGATGTATGTTCTAATATTACATTATTACTTGAAACAAATTTGAAGGACAAAAATTAAGAATATTTGAGTTAGGGAGAGTCAGCTATGACCATCTAAGTTAGTGGTCTTACTATTGACATTATTAGAAGTTTGTTTTTTTGTGTGATGACACGTGCCTCGTGGTTCTACATGTGTCATATGTTTGATATGTGTGAAATATTTATGAAATGATATGTCTATGATATGATATGACTATGATATGATTCATGTTATGATATGATATATTTGACGATATGATCCATGTTATGATATGATATATTTGATGATATGATACATGTTATGATATGATTTATTATACGTGCACGATATGATATGATATGTTAGAAGGATATGTTTTGTACATGATATGACATAATATGATGTATGAAAGGAATGATACACAATATATATATTTTGACATGATATACAACTCTCATAAACGTTTTAAAGACTATGTTATAAGATGATATGATATGAGAGAAAATAGGAATTGTTTTACATGGTTTAATAAATGTGAATAATGTTGGGATCTCATACATCATTGTATGTTATATGAATTAGGGAATTACCCCCTTTATTGACTAAGAATGTGTACATTACAAAAAGAAAATTGATCATTATGTCTATCATGATGCTACGACGATCACTATTCCTACCGAGTGTCCGACAATAGCACCAGAGAATCTAGCTCGACTAGAAAAGGGTCCTAAGAGGTGTGCGAACCGACTGGTGGGTCCATATTTGCACGTATGGGCCATGTGTAGAATAGTAAGTACACATTCAATGACACGCTTAGGATAGTCACTTAAGGGAATATGGTTTTAAATGATAGATTTCGTTCATGATTGCATGTATTTGCATCTAACCCCAATAGTAAGATCACTTACAGAGTATTTTTTAAAATAATCAAGTAACGTGCTACTTTTATATTTCAGGTAAAGGCAAGGCACCACTGCACGGTTGATGGCGACATCGCAAATTTGAAGATCATGGCACATGCAAAGGGTAGTTGTATTCAATTTCGTAGATTATGGGTTAGTGTAGGTATTACAGTTTTATTTTTACTTATGTCTGTTTTAATTTAATATTTCTTTTGTATTGTTTAAAATTATTATTTATGCATAAGAAGCCATGTAATGCATACAGTAGCGACTTTAGGCTAGTAGAAATCTAGAGTCGTTACAATGAATGTTATGCATCATTTAAGATTTCATGTCGAGTGTCAAAGAGTTAGTGTCTTATGTATCGAATAATAGATCATTCTACCTCGAATACTTCGAAAAGGACGACTACTTGCTATAGGTCGAGGTAGGGGTAGAAGGAATCCAGCTAGCAAAGTTTAGAGAGTTGGATTTGCCCAACCGTGCCACTGATTATAGTACCACCTGTGGCACCTCTAATAGGGTTGAACACCATTACGGATGCCATAATGTGAAAGACATACAACACAATGATGTAGGCTATGACACCCAACAAATAGGAACAAACGACCAACAATCTAAGGGTTATGTGAGAGACGAGATATTTACGAGATTTAAAGACATACAACCTGTAAAGCCCTTAATTTTCTTAGCATAATGAGTGAAGTTACCCTATGCATGCTTTAATCTCATATTGCGGAAACTCATAATAAATGCTTTTAAATAAAACCATGAACTTACGTATTCAATTCAAAACAAGAAAATAAAGATAACATAATTTTCTAATATAAAATAAATTGCATTAAAAACACCTATCAACTATTAAAATAAATTCAATGTGCAATTGGTCCTATCATGATCTATCTTGACTTCCATGTCATTTCTAGTATTCATTGTCATCCGTGCATGAGAGCGCATGGGAGCTTTATCTTTACCTGAAAAATATAAGGGTAGCATATGACTTGAATATTTTAAGAAATACTCAATAAGTCACCACATTATTGGGGCCAGTAATAGCAATCACACACATATCATGATTAAGATCTTTCTTTTAAAATCGTAACAAGATCATAGGATCTTTCCAATTTTGGGAAGGGTTTGATGTGTAGTACTTCTCCACACAAACTCATGTACACACACTTCAACCCACCAGGTGGGCTCATATACGTACCCCATTGGCCTAACTTGGTCGGGCACAACACATTACATGTCATTGGATGCCTCGGAAAAGGAAAGACCCACATGGTATCATAGCAAACATAAATATCGAAGGTACGTGTCCGTACTTGCATAACATAACGGGGAAGTATCCCGATGCACAAGACATACGTACATGCATAAGGTCTCATGAGTTTAATTCATAACATGACATTAATTTCATTTCCTTTCTCATTTCATCCATAACATATTTCATATATGCATCATGTATATAAGACAATCATCACATAATCCATCAATGGTACATGCAGGAGCCACATGGCATGCACCAACATACATCAATCAATTATCTAACTTCAACCGTACGGTCACTCACTTGATTGGCCTGGACTAAACTTACTAATTACTCGTTAGCCGCTTTAAAAACTATATTCCAACGCTTAATTCTACCCATATCAAATTATGTCACATATTTTAGAGCATATCCATAATTTATTCTAGCTAAACATGATGATTATTTCAAACATATGTCCTAAAACTACCTAAAATTTGGATCGAGCAAGTCTAGAATAGGTATTAGTTTTGTAGGTTGCAATGGGTTGGGTTCATGCATTAGGGCTTCGACTTGAGAATAGCAGCTTCATCTCCTTTGCACGAGAACATGGAGTAATCCTCGATCTTTCTCCCCTCTTTTTCAACGGCTTTGTGACACCGTTTACGCGTTATTCCATCATCCTTCGTCCATCTCTTGTTTGTAAAATAACACACCACACTCCATTGCTCCTAAATCCCAAAAATCTTAACTAAAATTTGAGATCTTTGTGAGGTAGTCTCTTGGTTTCCTTATCAGACAATGCTCTTGTTTTCTTTCTCGAATAACTCTCAAATGTGTCGTTGGGTTGCAGAATGAAGAAAAGATTATGTTGGTGATGGAGAGCATGAGAGTAGGGTTTTTAACAGGGGGTTGTGGTTGGTTACTCCGCAGAAATAATACCTCGTCGGAAATCGTGAGATTTCCTGTTTTAATATAACATTTTTTTCCAAATCGTTACACAACCCTGTGTCTTTAATGGGACCTTTAAGGACCCAATCCTAGAAGAGTTATGGCTCTAATCCATTTACACATTTTTTTCCGCAACCCCGTGTCTTTAATGGGACCTTTAAGGACCCAATCCTAGAAGAGTTATGGCTCTAATCGATTTACACATTTTTTTTTCCACAACCCGTGTCTTTAGTGGGACCTTTAAGGACCCAATCCTAGAAGAGTTATGGCTCTAATCAATTTATACATTTTTTTTCCGCAACCCGTGTCTTTAATGGGGACCTTTAAGGACCCAACTATCTAAATGACCAAAATATGTCATCATGCACATGTATGGTGGAAATCTAAACAAGAGATTTTTAGCCCGATAGTGGTACGAGCAAATTATCACAATTCAATAAAGCAATTAAAATAAATTTGTTCGGGAGAGATTCAAACTCTCGCGAGGAAACCCCATGTACTTAGCAAGCACATGCCTTAACCACTCAGCCAAAGCAACAAATTTTGATTGATGATTGATGACAGGAGTATCGAGGAGTTGTGTAACTGCAAGGGCTGTTAGATCTATATCATTGTCCGAGTTTTATATTTTAACTTCGTTTCAGAACATTGTATTTATTTGTAACATTTGTATAACTTCCATGAATGCATATGGTACGTCTCAAATTCTTAATGTAAATTTATATTTCTAATATTTTGATTTACTTTTGAGTCGCCTATTTTAAAAAATGAATAATATTATCATTGTTTTACCCTCCAATGTATGTAAGGATTCGTGATTCGAAGTTTCGAAAAGTGGGTCATTAGACTATGAGAAAATGAGGCTCCATGGTTCAAGTTTTGAAATCAACATTTATAAGAGAACTACTCATCTACTTTTACTTATTTGAGAATGAGTGAATTTTATCTCGTCCCACAATTATTACTCTTTCATATTTAGTCAAGTCCTCAAAATTTTAGGCATTTAAATCAACTATAAAAATAATTACCATCTATGAACTTATTCAAGATTATGATGTGATCATCTGGTGAAATATTAATCTTACGTAGCCTGCCCTCCCGATCTTCCAAAGTAGCAAAATAAGTTTCAGAAAGTGCATAAGTGACACTTGCTGTACTGACCCAATTTTTCATTTTAAAAAATAAAGTCAATAGGACGTGCCTGAAATTCCTAATATGTAAATATATATATATATAGTTTAAAGTAGTTTACTGAATACTTGTAATAGATTAAAACCTTCCTAGAATCCATTTAAACTAACAACTACTCTAACTTTATTTTTATTGCCTCTACAGCGACATGGACGTCCATACATGGGTTCATTGCCTATACTTGAAAAAAAGAAAAGTAGCACATAAATTGAGTATTTTAAAATATTAAGTAGTCCTAGTGTTGGAGTCGGAAAATGCTAGTACATGCAATCATAGTAGGAGTACCTATCCTTTCATAAAACTTTTCATTTGTCTCTACTTTCCAATCCATGTAGGCTTAGATACTTCTCTATGTATGGCCCATGCAAATGTACATTAAACAAATATGCAGGCTCATTACCGTAATTTTTATGTCTGCCATGGGTCGTCGTTGGTCGCTTGGACCTTCTTTGGATAAAAAATTTGTGCTTGCCTAGCTCGTCCCAGTGTACCAAAGCCTAAAATGTTTTTCATATAAGACTTGAAATCGTGTCATACCAATAGTCCATTGATAACTATGGTTATGAGCAATCTCCATAAAATATTACTTGGAAACAAACTCATTTATGAAACTGAGGTTTTGTGACTATTAATACTGACATCACATAATCTCACCTATTTTTTTATAGGACGGAGACTTTACTTGAAGTAACTTGTGTAAGCTTGTGAGTGCAACCATCCACCACTATTTGAATGGCAGTGTGACCTTTCGCTATATTAGGTAAACCTAGAAGGAATTCCATGACATAACCTCAAAACTATCGAACTTCTTGGTACCCTTTAAATTAACTGAACAGTTGTTTGGATATATCCTTTAACAACTCTTAATGTTACCTCTAGCTGAGTGCAAATTAAAAATTAAGAGAGAAACCATGCTAAGAATTTTTAACTCATATTTCCTCAAGAAAGAATTGTAGTTTATGGATTTAGAGAATGGAGGCTTGCAATGTTAACAACAATGAATAATGTAGCAAGATCATCTATGATTGCAAACGGTATCTCTATTGATGATATAAAAGTTGATGAAAAGAGGAAATCATGCTTGACCACCCACAATATATTTGAGAAAAAGGTTGAATTGCTTATCAATGAGCCATTCTACTATGTAAGTGACAATACACTCTCACTTAGGTCAACCGGTAAGTGGGTTTGTTGTTAAATGCCTAGATAACCTATGTGTTGTATGACTGATACGTACTCTGTGGCACTTGTACGTGTCATTTTTTTATGATGCTATGCTATGTTATGATTATGTTGTATTATGAAATGACATTTTTATATGAATGTTATATGATGCATTTACTTCCATACGTCATGGTGCGTATATTATTTTTGCATGTGAACACTATACATATGACATAGTGATAAGCCATGTATTCTTCTTAGGAACGTCATATCATGAAAATAATGGAGGTACGATTTTTATCATAAGTACGTACCATGGTTGGAACTAAAGGACTTCATGCATTTTGTATGTAATGTGTATCGAGATATTTTTGTGTTATGATTAGTACAGACACGCACCATGATATTCTATATTCTCCTTTCCCTCTGTGGCTTCTGGTAGCGTGAGTGTGCGTTGGGCCATAATTAGGTAAATGGATACAAATATGACCATGACTTGTTGGTTCATGTGCATGTGCATGAGCCATGTATTGAGAAGTGCAACATATCCATCCCTACAAGGATTAGAAAGTAGTGACCAAGGAAAAGTTCTACGGAAATACAAGTCTTTACCGTAATTGCATGTAATTGCATTTTCCAACTTTAATAGTTGGGCTACTTACTAAGTATATTTAAATACTTAAGCCACGTGCTACTTCTTTTTCATGTAAAAGTATGACACTAATGTACGAATCATGACGCCACTAGTGAGGCAACTTCACATTCATAGATGACAAAGAGCCTGCACTCATGTGCCCAAGAAGATGTCAAACCTATTAGTGCTTAATGAAGAAAAGGTTATGGCGAATCCCTTCACAGATGTTGAAGACCAAGTGGAGACAAACATGTGGTACTTAGACATTGGAGTGAGCAAGCACATGACCAAAGATCGAGCAAAGTTAATGGAGCTTAATGAAAAGTTCATTAGAAACATAAAGCTTTACAATGGATCAATTGTACTGATCCAAGACAAATGATTCACCTTGTTTCAGTGTAAGAACGCGATCAATGTTTAATGACCAAGGTATATCACATCTCAAGTTTGAAGAAGAATATTATTATCCTCAGTCAAATTATAAAATATTATTAAACTTGTTTATTAAGATATTTGAGTAAAACAGAACCTTGAGGTAAAATGGTTGCAAATCACCTATATAAGATATTAATGAAAGACCATCAACATCTTCTAGAAGCCTCCATTAGTATTGGTAGCAAGAAAAGAAAGAAGAAATAAGTGGATCGAAAGAAAAGGAAGCGGAAAAACTGAGCCAAGAAAAACAAGAGGCTAATCCATAATAGTCCTAAGCACTTCTTTAAATGCATAAATCTTAAGCATCTTGACGGTTGCCACAAAAATCTTGTTGCCACAAAAATCTTAATTCCCTATAATGGGTCTTTACGAGTAGTTTGTCATTTTTCACATAGTTCATAGCCCAAACATATCTAATCCCCTCACGAGATCCCGTCGATTACCCTTATATTCATAAGTGAATAATACATTAAGTTTCCAAATTCTTGGAGTCCCTTGGGTCTTGAAACATCTCAGAATTCTTGACTATTTTGGCTATTTAAAAACCCAAAACTTGGTTTAAGTTCTGAACATATTCCAATGATCTTGAAACTTTTCACAATCATTTTAAACCATGAAATAAGACTTCATTTAATGTCATTTAGATGTGTCATGGGTCATAAATTAGTGGTAGGTAACTTTAGAGTCATTTTGATTATTTTACCCTTATCCTTTGTTCAACCCTTTAACACTGCAAAATGACCTCCAAATTTAATGCATAACCTAAACATGTCTGCTAAGTCTTCTGTTAAAATATCATGGATATCAGAGTCCATTCAGAGTGTTATTTTAAAGTCACTTGAAGCTGGAGAAAATTGTCTGGTTTAGGACCTTAAATTTTGGTTCTTGTCTTAATCATTCCATAATCCCTTAACTCTTACTTAAATTAGAGTGCATATAGATTTTTGAGTGGAGAAAAGTCTAGATTGGCTTGAAAAAAATTCATATACTTTCATCACCGTGAATCTCCCACTTTGCTCGATCTCAATTCATAGTTTCATAATTGTGTATCATATTTTGGACACCTCATATTGCAATTCACATTTATACAAGCCTTGAAAACATTAATAATCATGAAACTATACACACACATATATATATATATTTTTTCTTTTATGTTTTGAAACATCCGATTAAAACATCTAATCTTCCTCAGCAAAATCATTTTTATGTGTACACTATTTTAGTAGCCTACTACTTTTAATGATGCTCTAACTTGACGATGTTAGATAAACACAACTCTCCACAGTGGTATGATATTGCCCACATTGAGCATAAGCTCGACTCCTTTTTCTTTTAGAGTCCTTTGTTCGACCTTTCAGGATTCTATTGACATGGCTAAGTTTAGGTCATGGCTCTGATACCATGTTAGATGAACACAACTCTCCACAGTGGTATAATATTGTCTACTTTGAGCATAAGCTCTCATGGCTTTACTTTTGGCTTCCCCAAAACGCCTCAGCCAATAGAGAGAGTATTCCTTGATTATCAACTCATGATCATTCCCTAACATACAATTTGAATACAAATTTTGCTTAATCTAAACGTGTATTGAATCGTCCATACATCATGTACCACTCACATTCTAAGTATAGTAAGTCACAAAAAAAAGTAGAAATAATATCTTTTATATCTTTCGCAAGGCATACCTAACTATGATGAATCGTCCGCTGCAAGACAATGGAAAAATTCTGAGTGTACATCGTAGGCTAGTCTATAGAATCTATATGTAACGACCCTAAATTTCCACATATCTAGAGTCGCCACTAACGTCTCATGCTCATCTCTAATGCAGAATAAAAATCTAAGAATGCTCATCTTTAGTAGCGGAAAAATTTAAAACTTCAGAATACATTTAAACATTGGAAAACACTGCCGGACTTACGTGTTTCAAACATCGTGCTGGGGTTTAAAAGATAAAATAAAACGATAACAAATTAATTAATATAACTGAATGAAATGCAAACGCCCTATCCTAACCAAGACTAGGAATTTTAAATATGCAACTATCCTATGCACGCGCCCCAGTCTTTGATCACGATGTCACCGTCAACCGTACATGGGAGCCTTGCCTTTACCTGAAAAATAATATAGCACATGGCCTGAGTATTTCGAAGTGACCCCACTATAGGGGCCATGCTAATGCAAACACATGCAATCATGAATAGGGACCTATCTCTAATCATCTTAGGGGTGGCTTCCAGTATCGAACAAATTGGATGTGTAGTACTTCCCTACACACGACTCACACGTACGAGTGTGAGTCTCCAGGGCGCTCGCACACCCCCTGGACCCTCTGGTCAAGCTAATCTGTAGCGACGTCCGGAGGTCAGCGGAACCCCATAGTGTCATGCGCCTCATGAACACCCTCATCTGTGTGCCTTCGTTCCTAGCCATCCAGTTAGATATGTATAGAAAGTTCTTTCACCCCCTTACTCCACTCTTTTCTCCTTCCTTCGTTCCTAGCCATCC
>NW_019268574.1:377974-378879 GCF_002738365.1 Cucurbita moschata
GTTAGATATGTATAGAAAGTTCTTTCACCCCCTTACTCCACTCTTTTCTCCTTCCTTCGTTCCTAGCCATCCAGTTAGATATGTATAGAAAGGTTTTTTACCTCGAGATCAATAGCTACCATTGGATTCTTGGTAGATAGGGTTTCCTAGGCTAGGATAGGTTGCTTAAACTTAACACCTTTCCTATGGGAAATTTAACTGCTCAGGATACTGAGCAGTAAATCCATCTTAAGATTGGGTGTGACTATGTTTAGCTAGCGGCCATAGGGCACTAGAGTGACTTTATGGTCCTATGAGACTAGGTTCGAACTTCCTAAAGCTTGTAGAAAAATACCTAAGGACACTTATTAGGTAAAAAAATGCTATAAAAGCCTGAAATAGATTTTTTTTACCGAGTATTTTTATATTCCCCTCTTTCTACATTTTATTTTTTAGGTGAATGATGCCACTTTTCGACGTGTGGGAGTGCATGAGAGTTATATGTCACGATCATACATCTTCAAGCATGCGGTGTCATGATCTTCACATGCTCATGACAAGCCTTAAGGGGAACTAAAGACTCATTCATATTTTTTTCCCCAATTTTGCGTCGGATCTTAGGTGATGTTCGCGTTCCCATGACATTTTCATAAAAGGTGCCATAAGATGAAATATTCATAATAAAATCTTTGAAATAATAATGCAAAAAATTAATAATGTGAACTTTACATAAAGATAAAGAAAAATAAAAACGTTGTCCTAAACTAACTTAAGATCTTCTTGAGGTAACTTTTCAATTTCCTTATCAGACAATGCTCTCGTTTTCTTTTCTTGATAACTCTCACTCAGATGTGTCGCTGGGTTGTAGAAGGAAGGTGATGGGGAGCATGAGAGTAGGGTTTTTAACGTGGGGGGGGGGGGGGGGG
>NW_019268574.1:379117-381437 GCF_002738365.1 Cucurbita moschata
GGGGGGGGGGGGGGGGGGGGGTTATGGCTCTAATCAATGTATGAACGGTCTAAATGACTAAAATATGTATGGTGGAAATCTAAACGAGATTTTTAGCCCGGATATCCCATGTACTTAGCAAGCACATGCCTTAACCACTCAGCCAAAGCAACAAATTTTGATTAATGATCGATGATGGGAGCATCCAAGAGTTGTGTAACTGCAAGTGCTGATAAATCTATATCATTGTCCGAGTTTTATATTTTAATTTAATTTCAGAACATTGTATTTTTTTGTAACATTTTTATAACTTCCATGAACATATATGGTAGGTTTTAAATTCTTAATGTAAATTTATATTTCTAATGTTTTGAATTACTTTTGAGTGTTCTATTTTAAAAAATGAATAATATTATCACTACTTTACCCTCGAATGTATGTAACCATTCTTGATTCGAATTCTCGAAAAGTGGGTCGTTACACAATGAGACAATGAGACTCCATTATTTGAGTTCTGAATTCAACATTTATAAGATAACTACTCGCCTACTTTTTTCAGCTGCTGCCTATTTGGTCTATTCCCCCAAAATTTTAAGCATATTGAATCAAGTACAAAAGTAATTACTGTCCATACAGAACTTACTCCAAACTAAGATCAAGTCATATATGATCATCTTGTGAAATATTAATCTTCTTTACCCTACTTTCCATAGCTTACAAAGTATCAAAATAAGTTTCCAAAAATGCATAAGTGGCACTTTGTATAATGACCCTATTTTTCCTCGTAAATAAAACAACAAGACCAAAATAAGAGGAAAAAGAAAACCAAACTTTGGGACCTAACCTAAACACTAAAATATATATTGCAAATGTGACTACAGACATTACTTCATTGCCTCTATAGTGACGTTGACATCTATATTTGGGTGTCTTTCGTATACTTGAAGAAGAAAAAAGTAGCACATTGTTTGAGTATTTAAAAGTATTAAGTATGTAGTTCCACTGTTGGGGTCGGAAATTCCAATTACATGCAATCATAATAGGACCCATCCTTTCATACATTTTTTCTTTGGTCTCTACTTTTAAATCAATGTAGTGTTAGCTCTATACTACTTCTCTACACATGACCCATGCACATGCACATTGAATGAATAGGTGGACTCATTACCATAATTGTTATGTCTACCATGAGCCGTCGTTGGTGGCCTGGACCTACTTTGGATAAAAAATTCGTGCTCGCCTGAAACGTTTTCCATATAAGGCTTGAAATAGTGTCATACCAATAGTCCATTTATAAACGTGGTTATGAGCAATCTCCATAAAATGCTACTTGGAAACAAACTTATTTATGATGAGGTCATATTACGATTAGGTCTTGTTACTATTAATACCGACATTACATAATCTCATCTATTCCTCCTAGGACGGAGACATTAATTGAAGTAACTAGGGGTGTACATGGTTCGGGATGGGGTTTTTTTGACCCAACCCAAAAGTTCGGGTTGATTGGATTGGTAACCCAACCCAACCCAAAACTTTTCACAACCCAATCCCAACCCAACCCTCTATTTTCGGGTTGAGTTGTCAAATTTATTTTTAAAGTTTTATTTATCCACATTATAATTATTGGGATACAATCTTACATAAAATATATTAAAAGTTCACAAACAAGCACAAAACAATCTATAATTATTGACAAAAAAAAAAAATCAATAAAAAACGAGCGAAAATTGTAACATATTAACATAATTCAACATTGTTATAAAACTAAAGATAACTAAATACCGACATTTCTTGTGAATTGGTTAAAGTAACAAAAACAAAGTATAGATCATAAAATTAAATAAACCATAAAAATGATTAGTTTAAGGGTATTGTATATAACAAAAATAAAAAATATATTAAAATATTTTAATTGAAATAGGCTTATTTATACGTTATCTGCGGTCCTAAACTATTAGAAAAATAAAAATATATATAAATTGTGTTATAATAATGTTACAACACTTAGATAATAAATATATTATAATTTAGAATATGTTTTTAAATTATATATATATATATATACATAGATGTATATATAGATATATATATACATAGATGTATATATACATAGATGTATATATATATATATAATTTATGAACATCGATCAAAATAACACAAATAACACAAACGTAGGTATAAATCATAATTAATAAATCTTTCTATTATATAATAAACAATATATTTTAAAATATCTCGTATAAAATGTATTAATAGTTATATGTTAGTTTAGTTATTGTGTTTTAAAAATTGTATGGAATATTAAGGTATTTAAAAAAAAAAAAAAAAAAAAATATA